>NW_020194588.1:0-279480 GCF_002865645.1 Hyaloscypha bicolor E | reverse complement strand
GTTTTATATGGATTATGTTAGATGTATTAGGTATGTATTAGGTTGTTATGATGTATGTATTGTTTGGTGGTATGTAGTTGTTATATTGTATGGTAGTTTTAGTATGTGTGGAGGGGGGTAAGCGAGTGTCGCGATTTAATATTGAGTGGTGGATGGGGAGTTGCGCGAGATGTTTCGAGTGAGAGGTGTATAGGTTTAGAGATTAGTATGGGAGGATTTTAGTACTTTAATCTTTTATTTTGCAATTAATTAAAATTGTTGGAATTTTTTTTTTCTTGATTAGTAGTTTCATTTAATCTTTAATAATATATTGATATATTAATTTTTTTACTTTAAGAATAATATAGAAGAAAATAAATATTTATAAATAAAAGATCTTTATATGAAATATTTTGTTCTTAATTTTTGATAAATATTTTATTATATTATTAATTTTTGGGCCGCATAAAAATCGAAATATATATGAAAGCTGAAATTTAATTTAATATAAGATATAAGATTAAATCGATAAATTTTATAATCATTTTATATAATAGAAATATAATATATTTAAGTATATATTTTATATAAAATTTCATAGAATAAGTTCATGAATAAATTTATAGAAAAATATAAATAGATTAATATAGATTAATTAAATATATTAACCGGATTAATATTATAATATTCATACTAAAATAATTAAATTTTTTCCATTAATATATTCTATTTGCCGAATATTCTTTTAATCTTTTTTTGTTCTTAATCTGTTTTGTTCATTTCGAACTTTTATTTATAATTTCCGTTATTATTTATATTTTATTATTTATATTTTATTATTTATATTTTATTATTTATATTTATTACTTTTAATTATTTTTAAATTATTTAATTATATATATAATATAATTATATTATTAAGAAAATATATTTAGAATATTAAGCCTTTTATTAGCTAGTATTATATAAGATATATACTTATATTTTTATGACTTTTTATATTCCAGCTTTTTTTTGCTTTAAATAATTTTTATAAGAAACTTTTTATCTTACTTTTAAGCCCTAAATACTATATTTATAATAATATTTAAAGCTTAATTTCTTTAATTTTATAATGAATTTCAAATAAACTAATTTAGAATTATTAGAAATAAAAGTATTATTAAGATAATAGATCTTTAAAATCCTTAATAAATTAGATATTTAGACCTTTATAAATATATATTAATAATATATTAAAAACTTTTTTTAAACCCCGAAAATTAAAAAATTCTTTATAAAGGCTACTTTTTAATTAAGTTCTATTATAGGCCAGGCCTTTATATAAAGAAGACTAGTAGTTTAATTAACTAAATAGAATTCTCTAAGAAAAAAAAAAAAGAGAAAAACAGGAAAAAGCAGAACTATATTTCCTGAAATATCCGAGTTTCCTAAATAATATATAGTTATTTTATTAATCTAAGAAAGCATATTATATAATTAAGGCCGGGGCCTTAATTATATAACTTAGTAAAGACTTCTAGCCAAGTATATAAATCGGGTTTTAACCCGTTATATTACTTCTTTCTTTATTTATAAATGCCGGCCCTATAAATATATAAGTAAAGCTTCTTTTTATTAGATAGTTTTTTCCTAAGCTTCTAATATTATTATTTCCTTAAATATAAAATGTGGTTTTTATATAAAGTATATATAATTCTTTTATTTTATAAATAGTTTCTTTAAAAGTTTTTAACTATATCTTATATACTTTTTATTAAGGATTTATTTCATTTTATACTCGTTTTTATTACTTATAAGTTATAGTTATAGCTATAAGTTATTTTGGAACTAATTTAATAGCAGATCTATTATAGCTAGCTAAAGAAGCTTACTTTAAAATATATTATATATTTCTGGAGAAATATTAAGCCGAAAACTATAGCTCTCTACTATTTTGACTACTATATACTTAGTATATTTCGTATTAAGCTTCTTGATTAGCTTATTTATTTGAATATTCTAGAGATTAAATTAGACTTTATCTCTAATCTTGAATTCCGGGGCCTGATCTTTCTTCTGGTTTACTACTTCTTTTTAGAATTACTAAGCCGTTACTACTATAGCTTATATATATTCTTATATATTATAGAGCCTATATATAATATTATTTATTACTTAAATAAGTAATAATTCCCTGCCTTTCTTACTAATTTTATTTTAGAGCTATACCGGTTTAATATAATATTTATAAAATAGAAAGAATAGGCTAATTTCTATAAATAAGATATCCCGGTTATTAATTACTAGCTCGATATATAGTAAGAAAGTTGCCTAGTTTATTTAATTATAGTTTATAAAAATATAAAAAAAAGTTTTAATTATTTGATTTATTCTTTCTATAAACTTATTTATCTCCGAATAATATACTATAAATAGTTAATAAATAATACTTTATAACTTATATATTCTGGTCTATAATATTTTTATAAACTATTTTCTTTAATTAAAAACTATTATTCTCGGAAGCTTATACTAGTAATAATAGATTCTTATAAATTACTTTACTATTATCTTTATTATAGTATTTATTATGGCCTCAAGTATTACTTCTTTCTCTAGGTAATCTATAATAACTATTATATTAGTATATTCTTTATTTAATAGAAGTTTTACTATAAAGTTAATCGAGATTTCTTACTAGATTTAACTCGGAATAAAGAGAGGCTTTAGAAACCTCTAGTAATAGTTTCTTTATACTTTATTTCTCTTATAAGTATTATAGTTCTATATAAACTAGTATACTTATCTTAATATATTTAGCTAGAAGAATTATTATATAAGAAAAGTATTTATAATATTCTATTTTAAATATCTATACTAAATCGAATTATAAGTCTATTAAATTAACTTTATATAAAGCTTTTCCGAATCGGGAACCTATTATTATTTCCGGAAAAAAAGTTATTCTAACTAGAATAATAAATATTCTTCTATTAATACCTTAATTTTTAAGTTAGTTAGAAAAATTTATTTCTCTTTCTATATTATTTTAATTATAGTCTAATATAGTTTATTTTTTTCTTAGATATTATACTAAAGCTTTTATAATATATTTTAGGTATTATTTCTTATTTATTATTCTATTTACCTATTATTATTATAGCTTTTTAAGCCCGGCTCAGAAAGATTTTCTTATTTTAAAAGAAGTTTTATTCTATTTCTTCTATTCTTTTATTAATTTATATCTATAAGTTAGGCTTCTATATTTTACTAGTTTTTCGGCTAGATATTTCTTTTTTGGTTTTAATTTTCTAGGCCAAGTTTAGAAAACTAGGCAAACTTCTTCTTAACTTATTTTCTTATTTATATTAGTATTATAAGAATCGAGCTTTTAAAGAAATTACTAAAAGTCTCCGGCTTTAATAGTTATAATATCCTAAATTATTAATAATTATTCTTTTCTTAAAAATATATTTATTTATTTATTATTTTTCTCTAGAATATATAAGATCTTAAAATTATATTATAAGAGAATTAGGAACTATTTTATTTACTATTTAATAAGTTTCTGTATTATTATAAAATACTTCAGGTTTTTATAGTTTATTTAAATCTCGAACTAATAAATATTTCTTAGCTCTATATTCTATTTCTTTAAATAATAAATAATTACAAATATTTCCTTATTATAAATCTTATAATTATATTTTATAGAATTATTCTTTATTAAAAAGAATATATAAAGTTATAGAATACCCTTTTTATTAACTTATATAAGAATACTATTTATACTTTATTTAGAGAAATCTATTTCGAGAATTATTTTCCGGTTATAATTAAACTTTACTAATATTAGAGCCAAAATAAATATTTTCTTAAGCTTTTAAAAAATAGCCTTTATTTTATCTATTTATAAGAATACTCGATTCTTATATATAAGATTAGATAATAGTTAAATAATCTCTAAGAATTCTCAAATAAAATATTAATAGAAATTAGTAAATTCTAGGAAATTTTATATGCCTTTTACTAATTTTAGAGCTTTCTAGCTTGAAATGGCTTTAATCTTTACTAGATCTATATAAATGCCTTTTTTAACCTTTATAATAAATTCCAAGTATTTTATTAACTTATTCTGAAATTCGTACTTATTAATATTTAGTTATAGATCTGCTTTTTAGAGTTATTATAAAATCTTTTATATATATTTATAGTACTCTTTTTTTAATTCTAATAAATAAACTAAAATATTATCTATATAGGTAGAATAGAACTTATCTAGAAAATCCCTAAAGATCTAATTAATATATTTCTGAAATATATTCGAGGCATTTATTAAATTAAAAAGAATTATTAATTACTTATAAAATTCATATCTTATATAAAAGACTATTTTTTACTTATTTCTTTTAGTAATATAAATCTTATAAAAAGCCGTTATAATATTAAGTTTTATAAATTATTTCGCTTTTCTAATATTCTAAAGGGTTTTATAAATTAATAGAAGCAGATACTAATTCTTTTTTATAAGCTTATTTAGGCTCTAATAGTCTATATAGAACTGCAATTCCCTATTAGCTTTCCGTATAAAAAGAATAAAAATAATAGTAAGAAAGTAGTTTATTTAAATAAATTCTTTATTTAGTAGTTCTATAAATATCTTTTATAATACTAGAAGCTTATCTCGAGATATATTATATAATAGGCCCTATAATATAATAGAGTTTTCTTTTATTAATTTCTTCTAATTTAATCTAGTAATTAATTCCCTAATCCCAAATAAATAGTAACTTCTTTATCTTAATTAAATAAAAGCCTTTTAGAAACTCTTATACTATTTCGAGAGCTTTATATAAGAATTAGTTTTATTCTTCTGAATTAGAGCTTTTTAAATATTTACTAGACTAGCTAAAAAAAACTTCTATATTTCTCTTTTTGCTTTTCTTTATTAGGTAAAAGAATAAAACTACTAAGACTTATATATAGTTTACTATTTATAAACTAAAAGTTAGTAATTTACTTACTCTATTTTATACTAAGGTCCCTATTAATAAAATAAATAGCTCTAATCTCAAATTATAGATTTATATATTTTATAAATAAAGCTATTATATATCTAAGATTATATCTAAACTAGAGATTTTAGGGATTATATAGAAAAAAGTTTAAAATTTATAATAGCTATTAATATTTATATTAATATTACTATTTTTCTAATTATATCCGGTATTATTTTATTAAAAACCTCTATTTATTTAGGAATAATTAGTATATATTAAAAATTATATTAACTAATAAAGTAAAAATTAATTATTTTATATAATATATATTTAATATTAATAAAAGTTTATATAAAATATTTTTTATTAACTATTATTAATATAAGAAAAGAAGGCCTAATTATATTCTTTCGGAATTACTTCTAAGCTTATTAATCTAATTCTATTTCTATATATTTTTAATAGTAACTTTTATTAAAAGCCAGTTTTTTCCCGAATTAAATAAACTCAAGTTCTTTTTATTCTTATTTCTATTTTTATTCGAGATATTAATATCGTTTTCCCGAACTACTATACTTTCTTTAAGGCTATTCTTAATATCTTTATACTTTTTACTTTTATTTTTTAGCTGTTTTTTATTTTTTCTTCTTTATTTATAAGCTTAGAGAAAGAAGCTCGAATATAACTATTAGTATAGCTATTCCTCTGGAAGTTATATATATAGTTACGGGATATAGAATATAGGATATAGGTAATAGGTAATGGGATATAGGCAATAGAATATAGGATATAGGATATAATTATATAACCTTATATCCTATTAGTAACTCGACTAGTAGACTAGACCCTTTTAGGCTTAGCAAATTTAGGAATTATATATTAATACTATAATACTACAATCCCTACTTCTAAATAATAACTTTACTAACTATATATAAATAGTACTTCTATACTTATATAATAGTACTATATATTTTTAGTAAACTAATACTAATTAGTTAGTACTTATAGATTAGAAAGAATTAAGCTATACTTGCCTAAGATTTGATTACTTAGGGGCAAAGCTATTATTTCAGTTAAAAAGAAAATAACTATTAATCCTATTACCTATAATTCGGTTATATAGGCAGAAAAGATACTTGATCTTACTAAGGCCTAATTATACTATATTAAAGAAAGAAATATCTATTAGTTCTATTACCTGTAATTTGATTATATAGGCAGGAAAGGCACTTAATCTTACTAAGTACTAAAACAGTTAGCTATTTAACTATTCTATTTCATTTCTATTTAACTTCTATAAAACCCTCTTAAAAACCACCTTCTTTTAAACTTCTAGGGCTCTTGAGCTTCAGAACTATTAAGTTCTCCCGGAATCTCAATATTTCACTTCTTAAATTTCACTTCCTAAATTTCTTATTATAGACGAAATTTTTACCTTAAATATAATATCTATTATAAACTACCTATCTTATAAACTACTTTCCTTCTTATAAACCTACTCTTCTTATAAACTACTATATTTCGAACTGGATACAAGCCTATAGAATATATAATAGTAGAATATATTATAGTAGACGATTTCTTTATTAGATCTATTTAATCCGATTATTCTATAGATAATAATAATTTCAAGAAATTAGTAAGAAAGTAAAAATATAGAATTAATCTAAACTCTATTAAGGCAAATAAGATAACTGAATTCTTAAATACCAAGCTATTTTAATATATTCTCTATAAAATAGTTAATAATAACTTTTAGAAGCTATTTAGATATAACTTTAAAGACTTTATCTATTAAAAGAACTTTAATAAATTCGAACTTCCGGAAATACTATACCTATATAAAACCCTTTAGTATAGTAGTATATTTATATAATAGAATAGTAGTACTAATACTATTATAAATATTCTATATACTATTATAAAGAAGAATAAATAGTATATATAGTTAAATGAAAATATATTAGCGGCCAGACTAGATCTTATTAAGAAACTAATCCTATTAGACTTTATTACTCTTATAAAAAATAAGCGCCTAGAACCTATTATTTTCAATATTTCTATACTATTATTACCTCCTTTACTATCTCTTCTACTACTATATTCTATACCTCTACTAGATTTATATACTAATATAAAAGCTCTAGAAGCAAATAGTATATTTCTACTACTACTACTATTATAACTATATCCGAATAACCCCTTAATTCCCTTTGACTATAAGACTTATTAGGAAAGTTACTAAGATCTATACTAAAGACTAAAAGTATAATAGATCTAATAGTAATTTTAACTATAAACTTACTATTTTCCTTAATATCTACTAATATATAGAGCTTTTATAAGAGGTACTAATGCGAGCTTTTCCTACTATACTAAAGAAACTAGCTTAAGACCATTTCTATAGTAATTAGCTCTTTTAATATATATATAAAAAGGCTTATATTAATATTTATAGCTTCTTTAAAGGCCCTGGATTTGAATATCGAAATTTAGATAAGTAGAACGCTATTATATTAGCTTCTATAACGGCTAAATTTCCGGAAAAGATAATATTTAAAACTATTTAACTACTAATTAACGAACTATATTAACTATAATATAGTCTTATATTTAATTTATAAAATACCGAATTCCTTTATAATAAGATTATTATCTCTTACTAAAGCTTCCGGATATATAAATATATAATTTCAGACCCTTTTACAAATCTCGGCCAGCTTATTAATAAGCTCCAGTTATCTATTACTATATATAAGAGTAAATAACGAGCTAATTCCGAAACTTTCTTTACTAATTAATAATACTATTCTTAGAACCCTCCAAGCTATTATTCTTCCGGAAATCGTTAATACAGATCTAGCCATAATTTCGGAACCTGTAATAACTATTTTAAATTCTATAATTATAATAATTATATTCTAAAGTTATATTTTATATATAAGAAATCCGAATACCGCTTATAGAAATATATACCAGAGAAATAAGAGGCTAAAAAAGCTCGATTTAAGAATAGAAATATTTATTAGTTCATATTCCGAAATACTTATAACTTTAATAAATGCTTTAGTAGTATTTATATATAATATATTACTAAAGCTAAAGGCAAAGAAAGTAATAAAAGCAATAAGAACAAACTAGTAAATAATGCTTTTAAGGCTTTATTAGCGGAAACGAATAAAGAAAAGAAATATTACCTAGATTTCTATTTTACTTTAGTTAAGAGCTTTTTAGCTACTTCTATTACTTCTGCTTTACTAATAACTATAGCTAATACCCTTATAGATAACCTTATTTCTCTTTCTCTTATATACTAGATAATAGGCGAAAACTATATTTTAAAGCCTATTAAACCCTTAATAGAAAATACCTAGACTTTTATAATTAATAATATATTAAAATATAATACTTACTACTTTTATAGAGTCATAATTAATACTAGAGCCTCTAGATATTTAACTACTAGTTCTAACTAATTCTAAGCTCTCTAATAGACTAATAATAGTATTAAACTTAATGAAACTACTAAAGGTTAAGTTAATATCCAGTTTAGTATTAGATCTATATCTTTTATTAGATCTATAATAGTAAGTATACTAATTAAGTAAGTATAATTCTATATTATACTTTTAAAGACTCTATTTTTACTTAGCTTGGCTAATATAGATAAGCTAGGGGTCTATTTTAATAATCTTACTAATTATCTTATTATTTTTACCGGAAAATATATATCTATAATATAATATTTCGGATACTTTTTTCTGTTTTAGAATACTATACTATAAAGCTTTATTTCCGAATTCTTTACTTATAACCCCTACTTTTTTATAGAGATCGAATTATAATATCTATACCGTTATTTTAGTTATTTATCTATTAGTAAGCTCCGAAATATACTAGAATAAGCAGGCTATAATATTAATATAGAAGCTCTTAAATATCTTATAAAATACTATAAGTAATACCAGAAATATAGCCAATTATTCGAATAATTCAAGTTTAATCTAAGAGATAATATTAGCTTTAACTACTCTATTATTATTAATATTTTCTATATTTCCAGTAAGCCTATACTCTATATTATTAATAAAGGTACTCGATATTAAGCCGGCTAATAGCTTTAGAATATTAGTATAATATATATCTAGAATATATTTAAGTAATACTAGATTAATAACTATTTAGGTTCTTTTAATTAGATTATAGCAGATACCGGAAAGCAGTTTACTAATAAGAAGTTTGCTTAGCTTGCAAATACTATAGAAATTAAGATTAAAATTATTTCTATAGAAGCTTATAACTCTATCGGAATTATAAAATACTATTATAGCCCGATCTAATATACCTATCTTATTATTATAGCCAAAGTTAATGGAATTAATAAAAATATTATATTTCAAATAGCTTTTAAGGCTATTAATAACTTTACAGAATCTAATAGTATTATTCTAATTCTTTTGGTTTATAGTAGTTTACTTTAAATAACTAAATATAATACTTTATTACCTATTATATTATAGTAATTAGTAGTATTTAAAAAGGCAATAGTAGAAATTTAGAAGCTTTAAGCTAGATATTAAATTGGAAATACTTTAAATATCCGAAATAGTTCTAATATTATTAATATCTATAAACTATTACTGAATTTGAATATTCTTATTTAATATAAAGGAAATACTAGTTAATCTAGTAATTGGAATAAACTATATAAGCTAGTAGCTATTAATAGGGAGAACTATATACTAGCTCTACTATATAGTAATACTACCTTCTATTCGACCTTTATAAAGTTCTTTTATATAGGAAATATTAAGGTTATTACTAATGGCCTTAAATCTAAACCTATTCCCGAATCTAATAGTAAGGCCAAAGGTAATATAGGTATAATTCCTTCTACTATTCTACTAAAGTATAGTAGAGGATGCCCTTGTAAGATCCCGGATATTATAGTATTCCTATAAGATAATAAACTATATAAGAATTCCCGTTAAGTTAAAGTTATTAGCCTTCTGGAAAAGAATATATTTGAGGTTATTTCCAGATCTCAAATACTAAAAAAGGTATATATTTTCAACTTCTGGTTTATTAACGAGATTAAAAATAAGAGTATAGAGAAAGAGCTTAAAAAGTCGAGAGTAGTTATTCAAGCTTATAATAATAGTAAGAAATATATAATGTTAATACAATTACCTACTATTTAATATATTAGCCAGATAATTATCCTTAGTATTACTACTATAATAATAGATACTACGGAATTGTATTTATATAATATCTTATAAGCTTATATCTAATTAATAACCTTATTTAATTATAATTTCTATATTAACCCATTCTATAAACTTACTAAAGAGCTGAATCTAAAGAATAATTCTGTTTTAAAGGTTATAAAACTACTATATAGTATACCGGAAGCTAGAAACTACTAGTTTAAGACTTACTATTTCTATTATATTAACGAGCTTTCTATAGAACAATCGACTTATAACCCTTATCTATTCTATAGCAAGTAACTCTTCGGAATTATTAGCCTTTAAACTAATAATATTCTATTTGTCAGAACTAATAATTTTATAAAGGCAAAGTAACTAAAGCTCTATAAGGCTAAGTTCTTAACTAAGGAATATAAATCCCTTACTTTTAATTATAATCTCAAATTTAATAGAGGTATTATTTATATAAATACTACTAGAATTACCCTTATATAGGAATACTAGTATAAGAACCTCCGAACTATTTCTATAAAAAATACTACTATTATAAGTAATAAGAGTACTATTTATTAAAATCTTTCTATTAAGGACCAATATATTACCCAATATATAAGAGGAATATATATTATATTAGTCTATTAATTAGAAGCTTTATATAATCTATTAATTGCTATTTAAGCTATTAAACTCTTGGAAACTAATATAAAGGTACTTAATAAGTGTATTTAATAATAAATTAAGAATACTACTAGAGGACTGAGATTTATAAAGCTAGTAAAGAAGTTCTTATATTTAATCGTTTTTATAGATGCTTTATTTATAAATAATAGAGATCTCTTCTCTTAAATCGGATATATTCTAGTTCTAATAAATAAAACTAGATATACTAATATTATTTACTAGTTCTCTACTAAATATAAGAGAGTTACTAGAAGCATTTTAGCTTCGGAACTCTATAATATAGCTTACATTTTTAATATAGGCGCTTTAGTCAAATCTATAATTAATAAAGTACTAGAAATAGAACTACTACTAGTCGTCTATACGGATTTAAAGTCGTTATATAAATGCCTTATTAAATTGGGTACTACTTGAGAGAAATGCCTAATAATTAATATAATATATCTCTGCCAAATATATAAATAATAAGAAATTGCAAAAGTTAAATAAATTAAGAGAGAATCGAATTCTATTAATTCTATAACGAAATCGAAGCTAATAAATACCCTTAAGTACCTAATTAATACAAATACTATATAATTAAATATAGAGAAATAAGTCGAGTATAAATAAAGCAGAAAATAAATATATAGAATAGAAGAATATTATAGGAAAGGAAGTTATATATAAAAGGCTATAGCCTTTAGTATATGACTAAAACCTTAGAAGTAATATAGATATATAGAGTATTTGGGAAATCTAGTACTAGGCCGGATTAGGGAATTTATATATAATTAGAGAAAGATACTATTTTTTGCATTTTTAGAGAGTTTCTAGTATTAGTATAGCTATTTCTCTAGAAGTTATATATATAGTTACGGAATACGGGATACGGAATATAGGCAATAAATAATGAGATATAAATAATAGAATATAGGATACGGGATATAGTTATATAACCTTGTATCCTATTAGTAACTCGACTAGTAGACTAGACCCCTTTAGGCTTAGCAGATTTAGGGATTATATATTAATACTATAATATTACAATTCCTACTTCTAAATAATAACTTTACTAACTATATATAAATAGTACTTCTATACCTATATAATAGTACTATATATTTCTAGCAAACTAATAATAACTTTATTTAATAATTATATATAAAATAATTATTTTAACTATATTAAAAGTAAAGCCTTTTTTTCTTTTATTAATTAATTTTATTCCGAAAGACCTAATTAGAAATATTCCTTAATTACTATTTTATATTATTTATAATAGGCTCTTATTTCATTAGCTAAATAGACAAAGCGGCTCTAAATAGGAAAAGGCTTTTAGGCCTTTTATTTAACTAGTTCGAATAATAGACTTTTATACTCTTGATTTTAGCTAACTAGTTATTAATTATTTATAACTAGAAATAATATTTCTTATATAATCTTTCTTTCTTTATTTCTAGTATTTCTTCTATAAGCTTAGTTATAATAGCGACTTTAAATAATTTTTCTTAATCTTATTTTACTATTTCTATTTTTTTATTTCTAGAATTAAATAATTAAAATTATTTAAGAATTTGCCTAAAGAAATTAATCTTTACCAAATTCGGTTTAACTTCTCTAGAGCCTTTATTACTTTTACAGGTTATAAATTTCTAGCTTTATTTATAAGAGTTCTTTAAACTAGAAATATAAAGCCAAGTTATTTCTATTAAACTTATTAGAATTCGGAAAGCAGGCTTTTAGTTACCTTATAAAAAGAAGTTAAAGAAATATATAAAATAGAGGAAATATCTATATTTATAAGAAGTTTAGAGTTATTATATATTTATTATAGTAGAACCTCAATATAATAATCCTTAATATAATAATATCCTTAGTAATATAATATAGCTATATAGTCTTATACTTTTTTAGCCTTAGGCTTATAATATCCTTGGTATTATAATTATTATTAGGTTTTTCGGTTCTAACCCTTAATTTTTGGTAGTATATTATTCTAATTATTTAGCCTGAAAATGAATTAATTTATTAATACTTTAGGGCCCTCTAGTATCTCTCAGGCTATTAATTCTACCAAATCATAGCCCCTTAACCTTACCTCTGGTTCTCTAGCCTCTAAATAGCCCAAAAAACGATAAAGGAATATAATAGAAGCTAACTGCCGAGTACTATAAAGATATAAGCAATTCTATCCTAAAGCTATATATACTAATCTTATTAAATGATTCCAGAACAAGTTCTACTATAAAATTAACTAATCCACTATTTCCCTTAGCCTTAGTACTTAATTCGATTACCTTAATACCGATATACGAAAAGATATAAGCCTTATAATTTAATAATTAAGCTAATCTGATTGGCCTGATCTTGAAACGGTATTCTTTGAATAGTAGCAGAAGATATAATAGTAAATGGCAGTAATTACAGGTAATACTTTCAGGTAGGGGATATATGAAATCTGGTATCTTCTTCTCTAATATTGCAAGTAACCAGAGCCTAAATAGTCTAATAAATAGTTGACTAATTTCAAGAATTGCTTCCATATTAAGGAATACATTTACTATAGTAAAAGCAGTATAGCAGATATTAAAAGCCCTGAAAATATCAAGCAAATGCAAGAGAATCGAAATCTGGTAGTTATATAACCTCCTGAGAATATCTTAAATATAGATAAAACTGGTTTATATTAGAAAATATTACCAAATCGTATACTAGTAACTGAGGCTAGTAGTAGGGGCAAAAAGAGTAAAGACCGAATCACTCTCGCTCTTATAATTACTGCTACGGGTACTAATAAATGAGAGCCTTAGTTAATTAGAAAGAGTAAGAACTCTCGGTATTTCAAGTATATTAATTATTAACTTTTGGATATATAATACCGGTATAATAACTCTAAGTAAATAACTAGTATTATCTATATAGAGTATCTCTATTAGCTTAATTGGAAGTATTCTACTTAATGCCGGTATATTATTCTCTTTATAAATAACTTCTCAGGATACAAATATAGTATTAATCTCGTTAGTAGAAAACAAGCTCTCTCTTATATATAAATTAAATGGCTACTTCCTAATATAATATTATATTAGTAACCGGCAGATTAGGGTATTATTAATACCTTTAAGTTTTATTATTGCCGGTAATAGATTAGTTATATAATTAAGTAATTTAAAGCGGATAAGAATCCCAATAAAACAGTTACTTTCCTCTATATAATTAATTGGATAGTATATGCCTGAAATAATTATATTAAAGCTTCTATAATTACTAATTACTGGTATAAATCAAGTCTTATTACAAAACCTTTTCTTGGTAGAGATCTTGATACCTATAGCAAAATTGATATTAAATGGGCTATTTAGTAAGCAAAAGATTAAGAGATAATCGAAACCCTCTAATTAACTATTTAGTATATAACCCAATTTAATAACCCTCTTTCTATTAGCCAATTTATTATACTAGTTAACGAGATAATTATAGAGGAAGAGAGTATAGCTCTAGAGGTAATTATAAATTGCTATATTCAGGAAGGTTCAGGAAATACTTAGTCTAATATAGAGTAGGAGAAGTAGAAGAAAGAGATTAGGAAAGTAAAGTTAATTAAAGTAATAGCTATACTTGATTTACTAAATCTTTATAAAAAGTAATAAGAGGATAGATAAAGTAAGGTTATATATAAGGTTAATACTTTGAAAGCTATATTTATTTAAAGGAAAGTAGTAAAGGCAAGATAAGCTTATTTGGAGTTCTTAGGAGATTTCTTACAAGTAGTAAGATATTAAAATTAAGAGGTTCTTTATATATCTTTAGTTCCTTTCTTATTTATAATATATATATATAATTCTTGATTTAATAATACCTTAATATATTATTAGAAAAAGATACTAAAATTAATATTATTATATTGAGCTTCTATTATAATTAAATTAATTTATATAGTCAGGTTTACTATTAAGTTTTTTTATTATATTACTAGCTCTAATAGCTATTAGAACTATATTATAAAGGCTTTCTATAGCTATTAAAGAGCTTTATTTATTATTTTGGCTTTATATAGCTATCTATTTATTTAACTAATTATAAGAAATCTTGCTTCTAAATTTTTATATAATAGGGGAATTTAGTAGTTTTCATTTCTTAAACTAGGCTTAGGAAAACCCAAATAAGCCTTAGTATTAACTAGTTAAGTTAATACTCTGGCTTTTATATATAGTTTCAGGTACTTTCTATTACTAGCTTTTATATACTCTAAAGTCTTATTAAGGTATTAGCTTTATAAATAGTTTTAAATAGAATCTACTTCTAGATTTATCTATTTCGAGCTTTATTTTTTATATATGGATTCAGGTACTTCTTACTTCTAGCTTTATATATATATAATCTCTAATTAGTAAAGATAGAAAAAAGAGAATTCTAATATTACAGGCTAGGCCTTTATATAAAAAAGACTAGTAGTTCGATTAACTAAATAGAATTCTCTAAAGAGAAAAAAAGAAAAAATAGGAAAAAGTAGAACTATATTCTCTAAAGTATTTAAGCTTTCTAAATAATATATAGTTATTTTATTAATCTAAGAAGGCATATTATATAATAAAAGCTTCTAACTAAATATATAAATCGAGTTTTAACCTATTATAAGTTCTAAAGTAATAGGTACTTATAAACTAGTAATCTAATTATTATTTTTAAGCCTTATATATATATATTAGTAATAAAACTATTAGAGAAAATATAATAAATTAATTTTCTAAAACCTTATATAACCCGAAATAATATGAATTTCCAAGACTTTTAAATAAGCTCTTATTAAATTAAGTTATTTTATTAGTAGCTTTATTTAATTCAAATGTTTTATTAATATTTCTATAATAAATTATAAATAAATCTATAAGAAAAAGTCTTTTCTTTTATTATAATACTTTTATATATTAAGAATCTTGTTATTATTAAAGATCTAGAGAAATAAATTAAGAATTCCGATTTCTTATTTAAAGAAATTAATATAATTATTATTAATTACTAAAAAAACTATTAAGGCTATTATTTATAAAATAAAATATAGAAATATAAAAAGCTTTTTTAATATATATAACTTTCGAAAAAATAGTTATATTAATATTAAAATTTTTCTAAAAACGCGAAAAATAGTATTTCTTTCTAATTATATACTAATTTCCTAATTCGGCCTAGTACCAGATTTTCTCTAATATTTTATATATCTATTTCTTATTCTATTTATATTTAATTTATTTAATTATATAATATTTATATTAATAAGATATTTAAGGATATTTAATAGTTTTAATTTTATTATAAAATTAGTAAAATTCGATTCTTTTTTAATTTATTTAATTTCTTATTATTTATATATTTAATAAAGATATATTATATTAATTATTAAAATATTTCTTTTAAATAATACCTAATTTAATAAAGTATTTATATAATAATCTCGAATTTATATAAATATTTAATAATAGTTCTATTTCTATTACTTTATTAATTATAGATTTAACTAAAGTATTTATATTAAAGCTATAAGCTATATTATAAAGTTTTAAAACTAGAATACTTCTAGTAATTCTTTTATATTTAATAAAAAACTAGTAAATAATATTAGTATATCTAATTCTATTTATAAGAATTAGAATATATTTAATTTAAAAAAAGAAATCTTTATTATTTATAAATAAAGTATTTATAAAAATAATTAAATATAAGAATTTCTTTACTAATTTTATAAATTTCAGTTTTCTAGTAATATTCTTAATTTGCTATTAAATATACTTATTAAATACCTTTATATTAGTTTCTAAAAGTTTAATAGCTTAAATAGTAATTAATAAATTA
Organism: Hyaloscypha bicolor E; assembly: GCF_002865645.1. Classification (NCBI taxonomy): domain Eukaryota; kingdom Fungi; phylum Ascomycota; class Leotiomycetes; order Helotiales; family Hyaloscyphaceae; genus Hyaloscypha; species Hyaloscypha bicolor. The sequence continues at coordinate 262,790 of NW_020194588.1, read as the reverse complement.
TATAAAGCTTCTAGTTAATAGACTAATATAATATATATTTCTTTAATATATTAAGTAATATATTAACTCTTAATAAAGAAATCTTAATAAATAGTATTTCTATTACTTATAATAATAGTATTTTTATAAGATATTTATTAGTAAATAATAAAATAAATTAATAAATTAATAAATTATAAAATTATAATATTAAATTTAATATAGAACTAATTTCTAGTTCTTTTATAAGATTTAGGAAAGCCTTTTTTAAATAAAAGCTTCTAATAATATATATATAATAATTTATAAATATAAAACTTATAATATAAATAATAATATAATTATAATATTAAAGGGCTATTAATTTCTCTAATTAATGTTTATAATATTCGAGATTTATTATATATTTTTAAATTATATATATTTCTAAGATTTATTAATCTATTTTAGTAAAATATTTATTTAATTATATATTTAATTAATATAAATTTCTAATATTTTAGAAAGTAGTTTTATTAATATAATATAAGTAATAGATATAAAAATCATTTAATTAAATTAAGACTAAATAAATAAGAAAAAATAGTAATTATATTTCAAATATAGAAACTAGCTAATAATTATAATTTCATTTAAAAATTAAAAATTCTAATTAGCTTAATTTAAAGTATTAAGATATTATTCTATAAAATTAATACTATTTATTAAATCTTATATTAGAATAATCTAAATACCTATATAGAAAGAATTTAATAAAATATTTATATAAGAAACTTATATAAATATTTCTGAGATTTTAAAGATTATTTATAGGTTTTAGAAATATATATTAATTTACTATACTAATTTTCGATTAGAACTAATATAAAAACTAGTAATTAATTTAGATATTTATTTATTTTTATAAAAGAATCTTCTTATATTATTATATATTCTCTTTTCTTTTAATAATTATATATATAATAACTTCTTTATTATTATTTTTTAGCTTTTTTTTTGCTCTTTTCTAAGTTTTTTTTATTATTATTTTTTAATTAATTCTATACTATCTGGCTTTATTATCTATTTCTATAATTATAAGTATAAAAATAATCTTATAGCCTTTTTTTATTACTAGTAAATACTTGAAATATTTCAAGTATTTATTTATTAATTTCTTTATCTTATATATTATAATATCTAGTAAAAAGAATTATAACTATTATAATAAGAGATTTAAATTTTAAATTTTAATAAGTTTTTTAGCTTTAATATTTATTAAAGTTAATATAATTTCAGATTTCTTATTATTTATTAAAGATTTAATAGTATTAGAAAAATACTATTATAATTTTTAAGAAATTCCTTAAAGTATGTTTTAAATAGTATTATATTATTAAAAATAAGCTTACTAACTAGGTTTTTAAAAACTAGAAAGAATTTATTAAATTTCGGAATTCTATTTACTATTTTAATAAGGCTAATAAAAATATTATTTAAATTAATATTCTAAAATAAATTTTTTTAATATATTTAAATATTTACTAATTTCTTAAAGAAATATTATAAAGTTTAATTTTAAAATATTAAACTTATTATTAAGATTTCTATATAATTTACTAATAATATAATATTTATAGCTATTTGGAATTTAATTTCAGAAATTCAGGCTTTTTATAAAATATATATAATAGTTTTAAATTCTTTATTTACTTCTTTTAATATTCTTAATACTAATATTATTATAATATAATTATATTTTATTAAAGAATAAGCGGATTTCGGAAAGTATTATTTAATTTTTTACTAAATTCTAAATTCTAAATAAGGCTAGTATTTAATATTTTTAATTTAGAAATTAAAGTTTATTTATTTAAAATACTTATAGCTAATTTATTTATAATAAATCTTTTTTTAATAATTTAAATATAATTCTTATAAGCCTTAATAAAGTTATAAAAAATCTTTATAAATAAAAAATTTCAGAAAAAGAATATTTCTATTATTATTCGGGATCTTTTTTTAATTATTTAAATTTTTTTTTTTAAATAATCTTTTTCTTAATAATTTAGAATTCTTTTTAATCTTAAAAGATTATTAAAAAATAATTTTAGATTTTAAGCTATAGTTTTTATTATAGTCCTATAAAGAAAACCTATAAATTAGGTATTTATAAAAGAATTATTTATTAAAAAAACTAAGCTAAGAAGAGAAAAGAGCCTCGAATTAAGATCTCTTAAGTATTTATAGTTCTTCGCTTATAAATTAGCCTAATAGCGCTTAATATCCTAAATTTGCTAGAATATAGCTTTCTTTAGTAATATAACTATATTATAGATATTTAGATATTTAAATATTTAAATATTTAAATACTTAAATACTATATTAGGTAAAGTATAGAATTATAATATTATTTCTTTCCTTAGAAAAAGCTTATTTTTAAGGAAATTAATATTATAGAATTATTATTCAAATTATTATAGTTCTTTATTCTATTTTCCCAGGCTTATATCTAGTTAACTAGTTTCTTTAGTAGATCTAGTTATTATTAATTAGTTAAGTAATAATCTTATAACTTATAGGACAAGTATTTTAGATTAGAGGCCAAATACTAATTAAGATCTTTATTATATCTAATCTATCTAACTTTATATAAAAGCTTATTCTACTTTATTTTTAATACTAGAATATTTTATATTTTATATTTATAGTTTATTATAACTTGAATTAGTAGTAATAGTTTATTCTTCTAGCTAGGTAATAAATTATTAGTAGCCTTATATAAATAGTTAAGAAAGAATATATTATAAATCTTAATACTTTTAGATAATTCGATTTTATAAAAGTTACTAACTTAATATAGGATCAGATAAAGCCCGACTATTTAGTAGTCTAGTTTATAGCTAGAATATTATATCCTTTATTTCTTTATTAATATATATATTTTATTTTTTACTTTAAAGTTTATAGAATAATATTTAGTATTAATATATTTCTTTATTCTCTTTTATATCTGTTTTATATTTTTCTTGCTTCTTTTTATAATATTTTCTATTTGCCTAATAATTTATTAAGGCTTTATTTTATTTAGCTTATTTTAGAATACGGTTATTAAAATTAACTAGTTAAAGGAAGTTTATAAAAGCCTGCTATTAAAAAGTTTATATAGAAATATATTAATAAAGCTATATAGGAAAGTAAATGAAATATAATTAATTATTAATAAATACTTATTCTAGTTATTTTAGTAATATATAATATATAAATATAATTATTAGTTAATATATTAGTTTATAATTTCTGTTTATCTATTAGTTTATAAATAATATACTATTAATAGCTTTAGCTTTATATCTAGAATTTTATTAAACTTTATTTAGAATACTAATATAAATTATAGACTATAATTAGAAATAATAGAAGTTAGAGAATTATAATAATAATAGAGAATTTAGAGATATATTTTTATTATATTTTTTATTATAATTATTTTATAATAAGATATAAAGATAACTTACTTATTTAATTAGTTAATTATAATATATATAATATTATAGCCAGATTTCGAATTAGATATTAACTTGAAATCTATTATAATATATTACTATAAGTAATCCGAAACTAGTAAAAAATAAAAAAAACCAGAAATCTTATTTCTTAATATATTTATTTATTTATATAATTAGTATTTATAAATATATTAAATAATATTATATTATATATTCTTCTAATAATACTATAGCTATAATAGTTTATATATTTTATTTTTACTAAAATATATTATAGAGATTTAATTATAAGCTTTATAAATTAAATTTATATATAACTATTTTCTAGATATTATAAGTTATTTATAATATAATAGTAATCTATTCTTTATAATAAAATTAGTATTACTTTATTTAGCCTATTTATAAAAGGCTTATAAAAACAGGATTTTATAGTTATTCTATAGGATTTATTTAACTAATTTATTTGTTTTATTAAAATTATTATTATTTTAAAGAAAAAAGAAGATATTAACTTTAATATTAAGGTTTTAGAATATTTTTAAATTAACTTGATTTTTTTATTAAAAAAAGGCTTTAATATAATATTTCTTTTTTATTTTATTTTATTATATAATTTTATTATCTTAATATATTAGAATATTAGCTTTTATATTCTATTTACTAGATCTATATTAGATAATAAAATAGTATTTAGCTAAGGCTTTAGCTTATTTAGCTTATTTAGCTTATTTACTTATAAGCTTTTTTATTATTATAAAATATTCTAATATATAATAATTTATATAAATCTGGATTTAATAAATAATTCTTTGAAATTCCGGATATTATTAATTCAAAAATTATATAATAATAAATATTTCTTTATTATATATCTTATAATTATATTTTATAAATATTATTATTATTAAGAAAAATATTATAGAATATTACTTGTTCTTATATTATTAAAAAAGAATACTAGTAATAATATTATTTAAGGTATTAGTCTCAATTATTAATTATTATTCTAGGTTATAATAATAGAATAAGTCTAATAATATAAAACGGGCTTTAAGTTCCTTAAATATATTCTAATAAATCTTATTAAATAAAAAGGAAATATTTATATATATAAGATTTATTAGAAGCTTAATAATTATATTATAATTATAAATAAATTATTTATAAAAGTTATAGAATTCTAGTAAGGCTTATATTTCTTTTATAGTTCGTATTACGGATACGGTATTCAGGGCTTGGAAAGCAAGGTAGAAGGTCTCTTATAAAGATGATTCAAAGCTAAGAAAGGGAAAACTAGAATATAGGAGGCTTCGAGGGAATATATATACCCTATAGTATACTAGTCCCGAAGGGGCTTAGCCTTCTAAATATCTCTAGTATATTCCAAGCATACTTCCCTAGCAAGGCGGCCGTATTATATACGTCTAGGAGGCATCTAATATCTGGGAATTATAATATTACTTCCCCCTTCGAAATAAGCTCGTTCCCGAGCTTCGTAAAAACCGTTAATCTATCTAATCTCGTATTATTCTCCTTCCCAAAGTGAACTAGTATCTCAGATATAGACGTTATATATAAAAGGCCAGTACCTTTAATATATAACTTAGGAGGGTTTATTATTATTTCCGTATGATTCTAGACAAGTCTCGTTTTTTGTATAATCTAGCTAGTATTACAGGTTTTATAGAGATCCTGGTATATTAATATTATTATTATAGAAACTTTATAAAACCAGAGGGCTATTACTTAGTACCAAAGCTGGATACTACTCTGGATCTTTGTCCCAACCAACCTACTAGATTCTATATTTCAGCTTATTCCTTACTAGCTTGACTATAATAACCCGTTTAATACCGTACTCTTATTTGCTATCCTCTAGTACTAATAGGGGCGGTTCCGGGTTCGCTTGACCTGGTAGAGGATTCTGGGGGTCCTTTCGTAGCTTCTCTATATAGAAAACTGGATATATCTTTATGGTTTCCGGTAGCTTTAGAAGAAACAAGTAGCTATACTATTCTAGAATCTCAAATGGGCTCTCTATTTGGTTTCCTAGCTTCCGGTTTGGATAATCAGATTTCTAGTACTTTATAGTAATCTATACTTTGTCCCCGACTTTGAAATCGATCGGACGGCAGTATTTATTAGCTTATACTATATATCATTCCTATACTTATTCTATATAGCCTTGGGCAAGTTGCTATAATTCATATAATCGATTTACTAATACTTTAGCTTTATTCCTATTTAGCTTCTCCTTGAGTAAGCTAGCTTTAATAGGGGAGTTCTAGTCTAAAGAGGTATAAGGTTCATAGCCCTTTTCTATTATAAATAGGAACTGGCTAATAGTTTTATATTAAAGGGAGGCTTATTAATAATTAATTATAGTAATCCATTCGTCCCAGTTATCCTAATAATAGTTAATATATGAATATAATCTCTAATTAAAATACTAATTAATAATTTCCGTTTATCTATCCGTTTGAAGGTAATTAGCTATTAAGAGCTTGAGCTTAGTACCGATTCTTATATAGAATTCACTCCAAAAATCGGATATAAATTAGGGTCCTTAATCTAATATAATTATTTCTGGAATATCTACTTAATATATTATATAGAGTAAAAACAGGAGTACTAGCTACTTAGCTATAATTATATCTTATATAGGAATTATAATTAGGTATTTAAATAAGTAATCTATAAATATAATAACTATATTATAGCCCGATTTGCTTTCTGGATAGCTCTTGAAGTCTATAGTAATATATTACTAGGGGCAATTAGAAACTAGAAGGAAATAAAGCAAACCAGGCTTCTTATCTCTAGATATATATAATCTTCTATAAGTATAGTAATTACTATAGTATTAATTAATATTCTTGCCTATAGATAGCTAGTAATATTACTTCTTTAGTAGCTAATAGAGCTTTATATATTTAGGATATCTAGAAAGGAGTTTATTATATATTTTACGAATTAGGGCAGTTTATAAAGATAGCCCGGAAGTCATTTCGTTCTCTATAATATAGAGTCTTCTATAGTATAAAAGGAGGCTGTTTTATAGTATTCAGATATTACTTTTAGCTTGGGCTATTATATATAGCTCTTCTAGATCCGGTAATATATAATTATCTTATAGGATCTTATTTATAAGTTATAAGCTGCTATACTCGATAGGAGCTTCTAATAGTACTTCTATAGAAGTAACTATAGTAGAATCTACTAATAAAGCTTCTAAGATAATATTTTTTTCTAGGAGAATTATACTTCTAATAGGGATATTTCCTTCTGGAAAGTCTTTAGTATATATTTGGTTTTTAGAGCCGAATTCCGGATTAAGTAAGCCGACTTTATAGAGTATTACTACAAGCTATAAATTATAGATAATCTCCGGATTAACCTTATTTCTGGAGAGAAGTACTTGAGTTTATAGCTTTTCCTTAATCTGGCCTTAAGTATCTACTTTATCCTGTTTTTGTAATAAAGTATTTATTTACTTATTCGATTTTCCAGAACAATATATAAGCTTGAAGTAATAGTAGAATAAGAGCTCAGCCTATCTAGCTTATTAAGAAGAGAGCTTCTTAGTAGTTATAAAGTATTCTAAGGTATAGTAATTAGAATAGATCTTAAAGGAAGTATCCTAAAGGCCCTCTAGCTCAGCTTTCTATTCCTCTAGTACTTATACTATAGTAAGTATCTCCTTGTTATATATATTATAATTGAGCTTTACCGGGAGTATAGTTTTAGAAAAATAAGCTATAGAATACCAAAGGCCTGTTTCTGGGTCTTATTAAAAAAATAGGCTAATAATTATTCTTTTAGATATATTTATTTCTACTATTATAGACAGATCTGGATTATAGTATTATAGAACTGAGATAGAAATTATAGCTTCCTTTAGGCAGGTAAAAGCCTTTTAATATTATTCGGACTACTTAAAGGAAATATTCTTTTTTATAAATAAGATAAGGAATCTAGTAATTTGTTTATACTCTCTAATAAAGTATTTATAAAAGTTATAAAAGCCGAGGAAAAACTATATACTCTTAACTGTCTTTAGAGGTTACTAGTTATATATTATTTTAACTTTATTAGGATCTATTTTAATACTAGATATAGAGATAATAAAGCCTAAATACTTTATATATATAATTTTAAATTCCGATTTCTTAATATCTACTTAAAGGCTAGTAAGATATAAATAGTCTAATACTTTTTATATATACTATTCGTATTTTACTAGATCCTCTAAGTAAATAAGAATATTATTAAGATATATTATATAAAAGTTATCTAGATATTTAAAGAATATATTATTTATATAGTACTAATATATAGCCAGGCCATTTATAAGGCCTTTCCAGAAGATATTATATTTATATCTTCTATAGTAAATACGGAATATTATTAGCTCCTGAGAATCCGGGTCTATAGCTATATAATAGAAAGTTTAATAGATATCTAATTTAGTATAAATCTTGGCTTTAGATAATTAATTTAAAGTCTTATTAATAAGTAAAAGGGGATATTAATCCTTCCGGATAATATTATTCAGATAATAGAAATTAATATAAAAGTATAAACCTCTATTTGCTTTCTTTATAAAAAGAACTAGTAAAATAAAGGAAGCTTAACTAGCTTTAATAAAGCCCTTAGCTAGATTATTTTCTAAGAAATACTTGATTTCTAGAAGCTTTTAAATAGACTATTACTAGAGAGGTTAGTATCTAATATTCTTAGTTTCTTTTAGGCCTTTAATCTGAATCTTATAATTATATAATCTATAGGGGGAAAGGATATCAGATTTTTTTTTTAGAGAAAATAGAGGTATATTCCTTAAGTTCCGGAGGCAATATTCTCTAGAGCTACTAAAGCTCTATTTCTCCCGGTTATTAATCTTCTGGGTCAGGAATAGCTTCTCTTTCCCGAGTTTTAAGCTTTTTATTAATCTTATAAATAGAGATTCGGCCAATAATATTCTCTTCTTTCTTGGCTATATAGTTAAATACTATAGAGGTAAGAATAGCTAGATCTAGTATTTGCTTCTTATTAAGGATTTCTTTCTGCTTCTTTGGCTTTTACTTGGGTATTATATCTTAATTAGGCTATAGAAGCTCCTTTTCTATAGTATTATATAATTCCCTCTAATTAGTCTAAAAGAAGGAAGACTGCTTTAGAATAAAAGATTTCCAGAAATAGCTTATAATAAAATCTCGTTAATTAGTATCCTTTTAATACTTTTTATTAGGTTGTTTCTCTAGCTATTACTATAAAATACTAATAATAAAACCGAATTATATAGATTTAGGCTTGTTTTTTTTTTAGCTATATAAGCCTATATCTTCTATAGTTAATTAGAATATTAATATATACTATCCATTTTCTATTAAGGATAATATTATAATTTCCAAGATTTAGGATAATTATAGGTATATTAATACTTCGTTTATTAATTAGAAATAAGACTTCTATATATTTCTTAGTAAACTCAACTAACTTTCTATTAAAACCGTATATAGTATAGGGTAAAAAAAAGAAGTTATAGTTCTATTCCTAAGAATTACTTTATAAGCTAAATAAGCTTTATATTAATAAAGGTATAACTATTGGCTCTAGTATTAATAAGGGAAAAAGACTTGATTCCTAATCTATTTATACTAATAGTATAGGGTATTATAAGAGTATTTCCTCTTATTAGACGAGTCAAGTTAATCTCTACCAAATCCATACTATAAGCCCCTAAAGTAAAGACTTTCTTTAGGAGTACTCGTTTTCCGAATTCTCTTTAGATTCAGAAACTGAACTATATAGTTCTTCTAAAGGAATAGGAACCAGGTTTGGCTTAATCCTAGATAAAGCTATTTTGGTTTCCTTATTATATAGATATAAGCAATATCTAGTATAGTAGCCGAACTTATTATAATTAAAGTATTTAATAGTTAAGAGATCCTTAGTCTTTATAGGGTATTACTTGTATTTATATAAAGGTATATATTTAATTAGAGTAGTAGATATAGGCTCCTAGGGTTCCTTTTTAGGAATATATAAGAATATAGTACCGGGAGTAAACTTGGCTAGACCGGCTCCTGTTTTCTTATACTTTTTAGTCTTTTTATATATAGCCTTAATCTATTAATTATTAGTAGTATAGTACTAAGTAAAGCGAGTAGTATTAATAGAAGAATTATTATAGTATATATATACCGATTCCTGGAACTTTGGTAGGAGTTTCTTATTTAGTTTATATTTAATATTTTAAAAACTAATATTACTTTCTATAGATAGTTATAAGAAGAGAATATAAAACTCCTGGAATATCTAACTAGAATATATATAAAGCTTACTAAAGTTATAGTAAGTATTCTATATCTTATTAGGGTTAGAATATAGCTCCTTTAGATAGAAGTAGAACTCTAAAAGCTAATAGTACTAATTCGGACTATCTTTATTTATATAAGAGTTAGTTAGAATAAGAGTATTACTAGTAAGTTTACTAGAAATATAAATAATCTTAAGATTTTTTAAAGAATATAAATTAGTATTTCCTTATAGCTTATTCTTAATCTGAACTAGCCAGTTATTAAAGATAGTATAATCTCTAGTAAAGAAAGTTGGATCTGGGAGCTTAGTAATTCTAGTACTTCTAAAAGAAATATAAAATATAGGGGATCCTGGACGGGAATAAGTAGAAGATAGTTTGGAATTCTTTTAAGAAGGGTTCAGAATAGCCGGAGCAGATAGAGTAGAAGCAGTTAGAGCTATTATAAGCCGATCTATTATAGCCATATAGCATTTGACTTTATCCTCGAGCTTAGTATTATAGAGCTTGGTATTCTCGAGAATAGCTTTATTATAACTATAGGTATTCTTATATAAAATAGTTCTTTAGATATTTTTCCGGTAGCTCTTTATAATAATATTAATATCTAAGAATAAGATATCGGGTTCCTTGGCCTATTTATATAACTCTCCGGTAGTAATATAGTCTTTAGTCTCTAGAAGCTTTATAATAAAAGCAGAGGGTTCTATTTCTATAGACTTGTTTATAAATTTTCTAGAAATACTAACGGGATATTTAGTTCGAGAAGGGCCGCTAACGGAACGACCTGAACTAGTAGGAGCTTTACCGGAAGCTTTAGTAGAAGTTAATATAGTTCCTGGTTATATAGTATCCTGGGAAGTTGACCTATTATACTTTTCCTCTACTATATCCTTTCTGGCAGTCTTATTACTAATATATATATAGGGCCTATAAGGTTATAAGATAGGGCTTGAGGGTAGTAGTTAAGTTACTGGCCTATAGGTGCCTATTACTCTAGGACTTGATTAAAGAATAGCCTTTATTCGAGATTCTTCGATTTTCGGGTTTTCGGAAGGGTTTCTAATATACTACTAGTATATATTTATAAAGGTATAAATACCTGATTTCTCTAAAGGCTCTAAAGCTTTTTGCTTTTATCATTCTGGAGTTTATTACTTATATTTCTAAGGTTCTATTATTTTAGTAGTATTTATATTTCTAATAGTTCTAAATTAGTTTATTTGAAATCCTCTATAGAATTAAAAGAAATAAGCTTTAAATACTATTACGGGTATAGTATTTAGGGCTTGGAAAGTAAGGTAAAAAGTCTCTTATAAAAACGATTTAAAGCTAAGAAAGGAAAAACTAGAATATAGGAGGCTTTAAGGGAATATATATACTTTATAATATACTAGTCCTGAAGGGGCTTAGCCTTCTAAATATCTCTAGTATATTCCAAGTATATTTCCCTAATAAGGCAACTATATTATATATATCTAGAAGGCATCTGGTATCTGGGAATTATAATAGTTCGAAAAGCTTTCTAATTCTTTATACTAATAACCTTTTTGAAATCGATTTTAATACTATTTATAGAAATAATAAAGCCAAGATATTTTATATATATATAATATTAAATTTATATTTCTTAATATTTATTTATAAGCCTATATTCTAGATATATTAAATAACTTTCTTTATATAAAGTTCGTATTCTAGCTTATTATTAAAATAAATAAGAATATTATTAAAATAAGCTATATAAAAGTTCTTAAGATAATTAAATAGAATATTATTTATATAATATTAGTAAATAACTAGCTTATTAATTAATTTAAGAAATAAAATCTTATATTTATATATTCTATAATATATATAGAATATTATTAATTCTTCTAATTTAGAGTTTATATAAATATAATAAAAAGCCTAATAAATATTAAGCTTTATAAAGATTTTAGTTTAACTAATTCTAGCTAAGGTTTTATTAATAGAAGAAAGAGAATAATAGTTCTTATAAGTAATCTAATTAAGCTTCTAGTAATTAATATAGAATTATAAACTTCTTTTAGGCTTTTTTATAAAAAGAATAAAAGCTGTAAATAGTAACTAGCTAGAAATAATAAAGTCTTTATTAAGGTTCTCTAGAAGAGATTTCTTTATAGCTTCTAATTTTATTATTATTATTTTATATAAAAGCTATATTTTAGATATTTCTTTATTTATTTCTCTAATTATATCTTATAATTATATAACTAATAAAAATATAAAATATTAGAAGCTTTTTTAGAAAAGATATTATTAAACTTATTATATTATTTAAAAATAATAAAATCTTTAATATTAGCTTTTAAAAGAAACTTTTTTTATTATTCTAAAAGGCTATTAATCTTATAAAGGCTTATAATTAAGGCTTTATTCTCGAATTATTAGAGGTTATAATATATATTTATAAAGCTAATACTAGTAATCTTAATAATAAAAGCTTTTATTAGCTTTTTTTCTATATATAATCTCTTTTAGTATAAGGTATTTATAAAATAAATAATACTAGTTAGAAAGTTTTCTATTTAGTAATAGCTATTTTAAATATTTTATTTATAAAAGTATTTAATCTTTGGCTTTTAAGAAATAGAAGTAATTAGTACTAGTTTAGGCTTCTTATCCGGATCTAATTCTAAATTAGTAAAATTATATTTAGAAGCAATATTATTAATAAAGCTAATATATAAAGAAAAGTTAATAATAAAGTCGTTTTTTATATTATAGTTCTCTATAAAGGCTTATTTCCTAGCTATTATAGGAAAGAAACTATAATAAGATAAAAACCTATATAAAGTATACTAGAGTATAAAATATAACTAGATAGTAAAATAATAAATTAAAAACGTAAATAGTAAAATATAAATAGTATATAATATATAAAAGCTTAATTAATTAAATATATATAAAGGATTATTCTCTAAGTTTATAGAAAAACCAGCTTTCTTATATAATTTCTATAAGTTATATATAAAAGGCCATAGTCTTTATTATATAACCTAAACCTCAAAACTACTAAAATAATATAATTTTTAATAAATATAGCCTATTATATTATATCTGATTCCCTATTTATTTATATTTGTTTCCTAAATACCAAAAATAATAGAAAAATCCTATTTAGAGTCCGAAATAATAAAATATTCAGGATCTTCCTCTATTAGTTAATCCAATTTCTTTTCTATATACCTAAAATAAGATTTATTATTTTCAAATAGTCTTATTTTATATTCCCGAACTTATTTAAAGGTAATCCGAACCCGCTTAGCTATATTCTTATACTAAATCCGATATAGTTCTCTATATTAATTAGTATTCGCCTTTAACTATTACTCAATTTCTGCCTTTATTATAGGGTATTAAGGAGGCTTATTATAGTAAATTATATTATAAATTATACTAATATATTCTAAACAGATAGCTCTTTTAAATTTCGTATTATTTACTATATTCTTAAATCGACTTTTAATAAGAGGAGAAAGCTCTAAGTAAGAGATTTTAATAACCTTATAGAAGATTCTATTTTTATATATTTTATCTTTAATAGTAATTAGACTTATTAGAACTATAGTAAAAGGCCTATTAAATAGCAAATTATTATTAAGCTATTCTTTAACTTATATAGTATCCGAGAACTAATACTTTCCTATAATTCCAGACTTATAAATTATCTAGCTAAAGGTATTTATTTATCTAGTTATATAGATTATATTCGGAGTCTTTTCTTCTATTGCCTTTAGTAAATACTTACTTAAGTCTTTAGCTATTTCTGGCTCAAATTTATCGGAAATAGAAGAGTAATTAATATCTTTAAAGAACTTCTTATTAAAGGTAATAGCCTTCTTATAGTCTATAAGGAAAATATAGCTAATATTCTAATACTCTTTACTAAAATAGAATTTGCTATTCAAAACTTTAGTAGTAGCCAGATCTTTAATATTGTTTTTATACTAATTATAATTAATATTTCCAAGAATAAAGTATTAGGCTAGCTAAGAATAAGTAACTAAATAGATAGGATATTTATTTAATACCTTATAAAATCCAAGCCATATTAATAGATCTATTATTAAAAATTAAGAGATTAAGGTAAAATAGCTATTACTAAGATCTTTATATATTAATATATTTTTTTTTTTAAAGATAGAACTATAGTATCTCTATTTCTTCTATTAAGAGTTTTCGAATACTAAGCTTTTTAATCTATTTTAGATAATCCTTTTTATAAATATAACTATTTATATTTAGATTAGTAATACCAGATTTAGAAATAGGAACTATAGTATTAAATTAGAGCTATAGATTTGGGCGGAATTAATTAGAAATACGGTACTTATATCTATACTTTCTAATTATCTGGGTTTCAAAAAAGAAATCCTGTATTTCCTTATTTATTTAAATAATAGAAATATACTTCTTGCCTTTAGTAACTTTATAGATCTTAGTAGCTAGCTTTAGAATATTATTAATATTATTAATATCTTCTATATTAATAAAGAAAATATTAGTAAGCTACTAAATATATATTATATAGGGAGCTTTAAGGAATTCATTAGTAATTCTATAGTATTCTTATTTATAAATAAGTTCTAAAATACTACTATATATTTCTTTAAAAGTATATTTATCCTATTAAGCAAGTATTAGCTTCTATTTAGCTAGTATCTTATAAGTATACTAAATACCTTCTTTAAGTTCTCCGGATTTAATATTCTTGGTCTTCTACTTCTTGGTTCTAAATATAGATATAGGAGTCTTTCGGGATAGTATCTTTCCCTTTAGTATAAAGGGTTCCTTTTTGCTTTCTGCTATTTTACTAACTTTATATTTAGTCTAATATTTAGATTTCTGCTATTTATTAGAAGTTTTAGGCTTAGCTTACTTTCTATTCTTATCAGGTTTCTCTTATCTAGTTATATTAGTTCTACTAGTCTTACTAGTTCTATTAGCTTTACTAGTAGCCTTCTTACTAGGTTCTATTAAATTAGCTCTATTTTTCTCAGCTAGATCCGGTTAAGTTAAAGCTGAAATTATAATAGGAACCCATTTTTTAGGCTTATTTCGGAAAGCAGGAAAAGGCTTATTACTATAAGCTCTCTTAATTAGAATTCCGGAAGTATTAAAGATATACTATTTAGCTTTGAGGTTATTAGCTAATAATAACTTAAACTCCAATTTTCTATATTTCAAAATAGCTTTAGTATACTTAAATACCTTAATAATATCTAATTTAATAAATATACTAGTATTCTAATACTTCTTATTCTTTATATATTTCAAAGTAGCTTTATTAATTAATTAAATAGCTTTATATATTAAAGCTTCTGTTTTAAAAAGAGAATATAACTTTTTATAGATATTTTTACTAAGATTATTATAGATATTATTAATATATTAGCCAAAAGCTTTACTATATAGTATAATTCTATTCTAACTCTTAGTTTCCAGACCGTTTACTATAGTTTTAATTTTATTGAGTTTCTTTTATCTGCCTTTAGAAATACCTTTAATAATATTCTCGAATTCCCTATTATTGGTTTAGTAATTCTTTAGTTCCTCCTTAATTAATTCCAGTCTAGTTCCATTTCTAATAAAGGTTTTCTATTTCAAGAGTTTATTATATATATTATTTAGCTTGTCTAGAATATTTATATTGAATTCGGTAATTATAATTATCTTTTCTGGTATTAGTAGGCCTTCTATAACTACCTAAGCTCCTTTAATATTCTAAACTTTAATACTATTAATCTATAGGCTTTTAATAATACTATAGCTTATAAGAACTAGCTACTATATTTTACTAACTTAAGAAATCTGTTTTTCGGCTATTTTATTATTTTTAAAGATATTATAAAGATATTATTAGTATAATAGTTATTAGTTATAGAATTAAAGGTTCTTAAGATTATAAGAATTTCTTTTAAATATATTCCAAAATAAAAAGTAAATTAGAATAGGCTTGAATTATATAAAGATATTATATATATTTGAGTTTTTCTTTTTTTCTAATAAGAAAACAAAACTAAAATAGTAGTATATATAATAGGGAAAGTAAATATAATAATTAGATATATTTAAAATAATATAATTATAAATTAGAAATAATTATAGAAAGTAAAATATAGAATTGGGTTTCTATTATAAAAAAGAATATAAATATATATACCTAAGGAAATATAATTAAGGAAATAATTAAGGCAGATTAAACTAAATAATAATAATAGGAAAATAAAAAGGTAATATAATAGAAATATAAATATAGTAATAGTATTTAAAGTATTGAAATATAAAAGGAAATAATGAAAATTTTATAATATAAATATATTCCGATCCCCTATTTATTTAGAAATATTCCTATTAATATAAGAAATAGTATAAAAGAAGAGAAATAGTATAGGGAATATATAAATAGTAAAATAGATAAATATACTAAAGATATTAGGAAAATATAAAATAAATATTAAAAAAAAGAAAATCAGAATAATAGAATTAAGGAATAATTTAGAATAAGGTATTACTTCTTCCGAAACTAATTTGTATTTCTTCTAAAAGCTAATTATATTTATTTAGTATTTATTAAAGTCGGCTTTATATAATATAAAAACTATTTAGTTAATTAGAACTTTAAAGTAATATCTATATCTATAAAAGTAATATTAAATACTTCGGAGGTTATAAAAGAAAGAACTATAAAATAGTATAAATAAGGTTTATAGTACTATTATTAAGTTTGGAATAGTTAATATTAAAGTTAATATAGAATATAAAGAAATTAGGTATTCTAAATTAGTATTAAGAATATAGGAATTATTTAGATAATATTTAATAATAAGAAATAGATTAATAATAAGAATTAGTAAATTATACTAGCTTTTTAAAAGAGTAATTAATTTCTAGTAATAAAACGGTATTATAGTTAGAGAATAGATTCTATACTAGAGAAGTTCTCTATAGAAATAGAAATATATAATATATTAATTAAGCCTTAATATATATTTTTAAAACAGCTATAATATATACTTTAAATATAGTTATAATTATATTAAAGAAGAAGTGGCTTTTCTAGTATAAAATAGGCTTTAAATAGGTAGATTTGGTTTATCTAATATCTAAAAGATTCCCAGAATTATATATTATTAAACTTCTTCGGAAATATCTATTAAGTTTAATAAGGTTTCCCTTTTCTTTTATAGGACTTCTAGTTTATCTATTCTATCTATATATAATTCCCAATTAGGAAGTTTGTTTAGATATTATAAGGAAACTTATAATAATAGTTCAAGTTAAAATCGAGATCTATAGATATTATAATTAAGCTTTAGACTAATATAAGCCGTAAGAATAGCTAGTTAAAAAGGCAAATAGAACTTCTAAAAGATCTCTATTTTAGTAAGATATATATAAAAGGCTATATTTCTTTTTCTCTTTTTCTTTTATTCTAATTCTAAATATAATTACTATTTATTACTATAGTTCGGAATCAAGAGTTTATAAGATAACCTCTGAATCCTCTATTTATTTATATATTAAAAAGAATCTTTTATATTTAATTTCTAAGATCTAGTAATAGGATTTTATATTAATAATACTATCTAGTAATAATAATTATATAATAGTAAGAAATAAATAATAGTAAAGCTCGTCCGATTTCCAGAATAATAGTCTAATAATAATATTCTCTAGAGACTATAAATAATAGTTAGAAGAAAGAAATAAAAAAATATATAAAGAATTAAAGGTAATAAGCTTTATTCTAGATTAAGAAAAGTTTCTATTATTAGATACTTCTTTCTAGTTCTTTATAAAAGAAATATATTTTATTCTTTCTAATTCTAGTAATTCTAAAATATATATAATAATACTAATAGCTTTCTTAATCTCCTAAATATTATTTTACTTATAGTATTCTATAACTACTTTCTTTACTAGTTCTATATCTATCTTAAAATACTTATTTATAAATATATATTTATTATTAACTTTATTTTTAGAAAAGTACTAGAATCTATTTCTTTTAATAAACTATTTAAATTAATTTCTAGTATATATCTTTTAAAATATAGTATTATTAAGCTTTTCTAGTATATAGTATTCTTTTAGTTAATTTATATACCTTATTCTATATAGGCCAAGCCAGTAATATAGTAGCTTTATATTCTTTAACTTATTTTAATTTATTAATTTAATATTATATATAAAAATTAAATCCTTTTCAGAAATAGGCTTTATATGAATTTAATAAGTAATATTAAATTACTCTTTTCTCTTTTAGTATTATCTATTTTTCTTTATTCTAGCTTTTTTAATATCTTTATTTCTTATCTATATTTACTTTATATATATTTCTAGAAGTATTTTTCTATTATAAACTTTATTTTATCTAAGTATTCTCTAGGTTAGAAAATATATTTCTATAAATAATATAGCTTTCCTACTATAGACTATATAAAAGGAAATAAACCTAGTTAGTCTATATATAGTAACTCGATTAGTAAATAAAATATATAATAGTAAATCTACCTAAGACTTCTTTTTACCTATTATAAGTATAATAAGTATTTAAATAATTAGTAAATATCTTTTCTTAATTATACTATTTCCTTTAGAATTATAGGCCGAAATAATAATTCTATTAATTCCCAGCTTATTAAGTTCCTAAATTACTATTTATTTTAAGTTATTTAAATAAACCATATTTATAAATAATTTCTTCTTAAATAAACTTAGTAATCTTCTTACTAGTTAGATTCTTTAAAGATCTAGCTTTAATCTATCCTAAAAAGTCGTTTCTAGTAGTAATTAATAAGTTATATCCTTTATAATCTAGTAGTTTAACTATATTAATTCTAATATAATAGAAAAGAGATATAGATTTTATTAGATATAGAGCTTCTTTTTATCTTCTTTTATTCTTATATTAATAGACTTTATAAATATTAATATACTTCTATATATAGTTATAATAACCTTTCTAGTAATAGTAGCTAGCTACTAAATAAAAGATACTTTCTTTTCTAGTATATCTAATCTTATTATATAGCTTTTTAATAACGATTTCCCTTTACTTTTAATTATTAATAATAAGCTAAAGCAGATATGTTTTAGATATAACTCTCTAGAGTAATTAGTTTCTTATATTATAATTCAAAGCTTCTCTATTTAATTTTCGAAATTCGGCTCTAGATATTTCTTCTAGTCTAAAGAATATTATAAAATATTATATAATATTCTAGTATTATTCGGAATAGCTATTATCTAGAGAATCTAGTAAAATAGTCAGGTTATTAAATAAAGTATATAAGTTAGTATTATTATTTACTATTTTACCGGAAGTTATATATAAAAGGCTATAGCCTTTATTATATAACTTCCGGATTTTATTATTTTTTAATATTACTAATTCGCTTCCAAATATAGTAAGGCTTTAATTATTAATCTCTAGTAATAAAATACTATTATTTAAATATCTAGTAAAGGTTTTGGGAATCTAATTCTTTAAAATAATATTATATAACTAAATCGGAACTACTTCTTTTAACTAAACTTTCTATTTAATAGGTACTATTTTAATAATATTAAGCTCTATTACTAACTATTTATTAATATTCTCGTTATCTTTAGTATTGTCTTTTTACTATAAATGTTTTAATAATTTATTAATAGTAGTATACTTAATTTCTTTAATATACTTAATTTTAAAGTCGAATAATTAAATCTATACTAGCTAATAAGTAATTAGAGTTCTAGAAAAGTCTATAGCTACTTTATTTATCTATATAACAAGTATATTAGTATCTAGTTTAAGAATAAAATAAACTTTATATAGCTAGAATTATACTTTCTATAAATACTTTACTAGTTCTTAATATTCTTTTTTAGTAGTATTATATTTCTATTTAATATTATTCCAGATTCTAGACTTATATTATATAACTCTATTTTTTCTTTTATTATTATATTAACTAAAAGTCCTGCCCTATTTATCTAGGCTAGTATTTACTACTAATATAATTATTTTCTAGCCTTCTAATAAATTATAGTATAACTTATAGAATATTAGAATAATAATAAGCTTTTCTTAAAGAATTTATATAGCTTGCTTTTATTTATTATTCTAGTTCTATATTATATCTTTCCTTATTAAATAATAAATAGATTTAGTAATAATTATAAAGCCTTTAATCCAAATATAGTAATAAATAATAATTCTAATAAATGCCTTACCTTTAGTTATATTATTATAATATTCCTATTTTAAGATCTTAGTAATTCCTAAATTTAAAAGGCTTCTTTTAAATACTCTATAAATAAAGCTAATAATAACTATATTATTATAATAGAACTATAATATTTCTCTAATACTAATTCCGGTTTATTTAATTTTATTCAAGATTATATTTAGGTTTTAAAAGTATTTAAATATAAAATACTAAATTTCAGATAAAATAAGCTATTTATTATAATTTATATAAGGTCCTTTAATTCTAATATTATTAATAAATAGTATAGTAATTTTGGGAAATAGATTCTCTAGAATAATTATAATAACTTATATAAATTATATAATAGAATTAGTAATTTCCTAAAATAATATAGTTATTCTTAATAGCCTCAGAAATATTATAAATATAATTAAATCTCTATTATAAGTATTTAGTATAAGTTAATTATATCCAGAAAAGAAATTAATTAAAAAAATATAAATATATCTAGTAAATTTCTTTAAGATTTTATTAGTAAATAGAAATAAGTTAGTATTTTATAAAATTACTAAATTTATCTTTATAGTAGTATTAATTAGTTTATAAGTTCTAGTAACTTTCTTTATAATTAAGAACTATAGATTTTAGTAAGATCTATTATATTTTTTAAAAATTCTATAATTTAGATATTCTAATAGTATTTTTATTATTATTAGTATTAGAGTTTTGGGATATAGAAAGTTCTTCTCTTATTAGACTTTATATTTAATAGTTTTAATTAGAATAGAGAAGCTAATATCCTTATAAACTTTTCCTATTTCTTTCTAATTAAATATAATAATACCTTTTTAATTAATTATTAATTTTCGGAATATAGCTAGTTTCTCTTTTTAGAGCTAGTTACTAATATTTAATTATTTAAGATATTTCGGAATAAGTTATAAACTTTTTAGAATAGCTAATATTCTTAGTAAAAAATAGTTCTTATATTTCCTAGTATATTTTTATAGGTATTTTCTAGCTTTAGATCTCTTAAACTAGTTCGAATATTTATTAGGGCCTTTTCTAGTTCTATTATTAGTATTTACTAGTTAAATCTTCTTATTTTTTATTTTATATATTTCTATAACTAGAAATAAACTATAATTATTATCTTTTTTTTTAAAAGCTATAGCTATTTTCTCTAATATTCTTTTTATCTAATCTCTAAAGTTTATAACTTTCTTACTTAGCTTCTTTTTAGTTAGATATAAAAAGTATCTTTTTATCTAATATTTTAATATACTTTTCTTAAGCTCTTATATATTCCAGAATTCTTTCTAATCTTAGGTTTAATATTTCTTAGTTTCGGAAATATATTTCTTTATTATTAAGAAATATTATTTTACTTTTTCTTTAGAAATATCTTTATTTAATACCCTTTTTACTTCCTTTTCTATTAAATCCGGAATAATTCTTTATAATATTCTAATTAGAGCCTTTTCTGTTTTAGTTTCTTTAAAAATATTATTAAATTCCTGAATTTCTAAACCTAAAATAAAAAAATCTATAAGAAATTCCGGTATTTTTTTATTTTCTCTAATATTATTACTAGTTATAATATTAGGCTTTATTTTTTCTTTTTCTTTTTAATTTCCTATTTTATATTATTTAATTTTTTAATTCTAAAAGTTTAATATTCTTAAACTATTACTTTTTTTTATTTTCTGGTATTTTTTAAAAATAGAATAATTATAATAATATAAATATTCTAGTTATTTTTAGGATTAATAAATCTTCTATTCTATAAATTATTACTCCTATATATAATATTTATTTTTATCTTTACTAAAAATAGTTAATTAAGTAAGATTTTTAGAGCTTTTTTAATTAAAAAAAATATATCTTTATATTCTATTCTATTTATAACCTTAGTTTTAAACTTTACTATTTTTATAAATCCAAATTCTGCTTTAGTAATAATAGATATTTAATAATCTATAGTATTATATATTACTTTACTAATATTTCTAGAGATCTTTTCGGAGAAAATATTAATTTTAGTTCTAGTATTAATTATTTCTTTATATTTAATACTTTTTTAAAGTTCTTGAAATATAAATCAGAAATATAAAGATTATATAATATATTTATAAGCTAGTAATATCCGAATATTAATACTATTACTTTTAAATTAAATAATTCTATTAGTATTAAATATCTAAACTAGTATTTCTAGTTCTTTAAATATTCTATCTATTATATAAGCTATAGCTACTAGCTTTATAGATCTTCTAATATATCTAATTATATTTAATATAATAGTATTTCCTATTTATAAAATAGTAAAATAGGAATTATTATTCTTAATTTATTAGTTTTAAAATATAATAGCTAGATCTAGTATTTTTAAAGTATTAATAAGTATTCTTATTCTTTTCTAAGTTCTTAGAAATAGGATAATTACTTTCTTTAGTAATATTATTAGAATATTATTAATTTCGGGAATTCTATATTTATTATAATTAAATATATACTAGATTTCTAATTTGTCTTATTTATTTCCGGAACTATTAATATTTATATTTTTAGCTAAATTATTCTTTTATTTATTATTTTTTAGAATAGTATTTTTCTAGCCTCTTATATAAAATAGCTTTTCTTTTATTCTAGCTTATTTTCAGAAAACTTCTTTAACTATTTCTATTTCTTTTCTCTTTCTCTTTAATAAAGAATCCGTTATAATATTAATAGAAATACTATTTATAACTAAATCTTAATACTATTTATTAATTCCAGAACCTGAAATATTAGTAATTCTAATATAATTTCCTCTAAGGTAAAGTAGCTATTTAGATTCTCTAGATATAACTTACTTACTTCTATATATAGATTCCGGTTAGCTAGTTCTCTTTTTTCTTTCTTATCTAGTAAACTAGATATCTCTTATTAATCTCTAGATATTTTTAGGCCGAGTATTTAAGTTATAGTTAAATTTTCCTTTTCGGATTTGGGATATAATTTAATTAAATTACTAGTATTTATTAGTAAGGAAAAAGGAAATACTTTTTTATCTAGGCTTAAATAGCCCTTTATATTATCTTCTATTAAATTAATAAATATATTTATAATTTATAAGTTCTTTTATTAGTAAGTAATAAAACCAAAAAATATAGATATATTTTGGATTAATATTATTATTCTTATCTTTACTATAATATTTATAATAAATTTATTTTCTCGGTTCTGGGTCTATATTATAGGCTATATTAACTTAAGTAGTATTTTCTAATTATATTTAAGATTAATTTTTTCTAGAATATAATTATTTAGATTCTTTATCTAATCTAGTTTAACTATTATAGCTACTATAGTATTCTCTATATTTTCTATTATAAATTCTAATATATTTTTCCCGAAAACCCGAATTATATTTACTAGGCTATTAATACTATTATATTAGTTATATTTATTATAATTAATTAGATTATATAAGTAGATTATAAATATTCTCTCGAATTATAATAGTAGCTATATTAAGTTATTTCTATAAGTTCTCTTGAGTTATAGTAATAATAAATAGTTTTTCCAGATTTCTTATTAGCTAGTTAATATTATTTCCCTTAGGTTTACTACTTTTAGTAGGTTTTATATAATTAGCTATAAACTAGATTCTTTTCTTATTTATACCTATAATAGCTTTAAGAAATATAATAGAAAAAACTAGTAAAAAATAATTATTTTCTGGTTTAGGAACTATATTATAGACTATTATATTTAAATATTCTTATCTAAGTCTAGATATATCTGGGTTATTAGTAATATTAAAATAATATTTCTTTTCTTTATACTAATAGAATATTACTACCTTCTTATATATTTTATTATATTTATAAATAGAAATATTTATAAGCTCGAAATTTATATTTTTAAGAATATAATTCTTTACTAAAATAAATAATTCTTTTATAAACTCTCGGTATTAAGTGATTTTATCTATCTCTTTTCTCTTTAGTAATTCCTTTAATACTTTATTAAATATATTAATATAAGACTTGGAAGAGATTCTTCTATTCTGAGTTTATATAATAATCCAATTAAGAAAGTTATAACTAATTTTAAGTATTTTCTAGTTATACTTTCGGAATTTCTTTAGTAAAGCCTTAAAGAACTTGGTTTTCTAGTAATCTTCTGAGTTATTAGTATAGTATTCTGGTATAGCCTTAATCTAATTCTTATAAATAGATAAGATATAATAGATAATTCTTTTTCTTTTAGTATTATTAGAAATATAATAATTCTTATATATTTATATATTATTCCAAGAATATAGAAATATTAATTTTCTAAAACTATAGTATTTTAGGAGCTCCTATAAGCGGCAGGTTTAAACCCGGTACTAATATATACTTATTCTTAGCTATATTAATCTTAATAACTTCTTCTATAGCTAATTATAGAGTTTCTATACCTAAAACTTCTATTAATAATATTTTTAAAGAACTAATTTCCTATTTAAATATATCTTTTAATTTAAAAACCGGAATTAGAGAAAAACCGGTTAATAATAATAAATATAATTAAGGTTCGAATTTTAGTATTAGTAGTAATAAAGTAATAGCTTTTCCTATCTTATTTCTATTATATATATTCTCTTTCTTATTTCTTTAACTTAATACTTGCCATATTTTCCTTTAATTTTACTAAACTAAGTATATTTATTAATATTATTAAAAATAATAATAAAAATAATAAATATAATTTTACTAATTTTTCTGACTTTTCTAAATTCTCTTTTATTTTTTTATTTAGTATTTATTCTTTTCTCTAGAAGCTTTTCTAGTTTATTTATATAATTTCTTATTTCTGATTTCTTTTTAATTCTTATTTCTAATTCTAGTTTACTATTCTATTTAAATTTGAGGATATTTTCTCTTTTGAATATTTTCTCTAGACTTAGAAGTAAGCTTTTCTACTAAAATTAATACTATTTCTATTCCCGTTTTTATTATAACTAAAAGTAATATATAAATTAATAGTATAATTTTATTTCCGAGTACTAAAGTTTATTTCTAATTAAGATCTAATTTATATTATTTTAGTATAATTTTTTCTATTCTATTTCCTTTATTTCTTTTCCTTTTATAATTAGCTTCTATTTCTATTATTCCTATATACTATACTAGTAACTATATTTTATAGCTAATCCGTATTCAAATTATTAGATATATCGGAAATTAATATAAAATACTGAGATTAATACTTATATATCTTTAATATTTTGGCCTTAGGCTTAAAGTATTATAATAGCTCTTTTTTCTCCTAATTTACTAAGCTAATATTCTGCCTTATAGATATTCCTTAGAACTTTATAAAAGTATTATCTTAATTATAAAGTTTCTATTCTCCCTGTATTATTTACTATAAAATATATAAAAGGGAAACTATAATAAGACAAAAACCTATATAAAGTATACTAGAATACAAAACATAACTAGATAGTAAAATAATAAATTAAAAATATAAATAGTAAAGTATAAATAATATATAGTATATAAAAGCTTAATTAATTAAATATATATAAAGAATTATTCTCTAAGTCTATAGAAAAACCAGCTTTCTTATATAATTTCTATAAGTTATATATAAAAAGCCGCGGCTTTTACTATATAACCTAAACCTTAAAACTACTAAAATAATATGATTTTCGATAAATATGGCCTGCTATACTATATTATTCATTATTAGTTTTCTTTATTAAATATATAATCTCTAGCTTTAATATTTATCTAATAATTAGAATAAGAAATATATTTCGAAATAGAAAATAAAGCTTTTTAAAATATAAGGATCTCTTATATAATCGAAAATAATAGAAAGAAGCTTTTAAATAATATTAAATATTAGTTTTAAATATTAAAAAGCAAATTAAAATATTCTAGCTATTTATAATTAAAAATAAGTTTATAAAATTCTAGTTTAAGAATTAATAAAAAAAATATTATATTATTATTTCTTATTAATAATAAAAAATATTTTTAGGAAATAAGTAATACGGGTTCCTAATTTACTATTATAATTTATTAGATATCCAGATATCCGGTATTTGAAATATCTGGCCAGATATTTAAATACCTTTTAGATATATATAATATAGCTATTTTATTAGAGAAATATATTTGAAATATACTAGAGATATTTAAAAGGCTATATTCTTTCGGGACTAGTATATTATAAAATATATATACTTTCTTATAGCCTCCTATATTTTAGTTTTCTCTTTTTTAGCTTTAAATCGTCTTTATAAAAGACCTTTTATCTTGCTTTTTAAATCCTAAATACTATATATATAATAGTATTTGAAGTTTACTTTTTTTAATTCTATAGAGGATTTCAAATAAATTAATTTAAAACTATTAGAAATATAAATATTACTAAAATAATAGAACCTCAGAAATTTAAATAATAGATTCCAGAATAATAAAAGCAAAATGCTTTAGAATTCTTAGAAGAATTAGATATTTATATCTTTATAAATATATATAAATAATATATTAGAAATCCTTTTAAAAACCCTAAAAATTAAAGAACTTTATATAAAGGCTATTCTTTAATTAAGTTCTAAAATAATAGGTATTTATAGATTTGTAAACTAACTACTATTTTCAAGTTCTATTCTATAATTTTATAGGCCTTATATATATACTAGTAATAAGACTATTAGAAAGAATATAATAAAAGAAAAATATAATAGACTAATTTCCTAAAATACTATATAACTAGAAACTATATTAGCTTTTACTAAGGCTTCTAAAGCTTCTATTAGTTTAAATTATTTTATTAGTAGCCTTTTTCGAACTAAATATCCTATTAGTATTTCTAGAGAATTTATAAACAAGTCTATAAAAATAGAACTCTTTATTTTTATTTTAAAGCTTCTAGAAACTAATAATTATATTACTACCGGAAAGTTATATAAATGGGCCAAGAAGTCTAATATTTTACTTTTAGATATTAATATTATTATAAAGAAATATTAAAAGAATATTTATAAGGCCCTTTATATAAGAATATCTATAGCTATAATAAAGCTATTCTCGAGAATACTAAGCTTTATAATACTAAACTCGAGGATAATATTAAATATTATATAGTTATAGTAAATCGATTTATAATAACTCTAGCTATTTCTATTCTATTTGCTTTTACTATTTCTATAGTTCCGGCTATTTCGAATTAGTTTCTAAAGAATTCCGAACTATTTCTTATTTATTTCCGTCTAGAATCTCTTATATCTTATATTTCTTTTAAAGATATTAGAATTACTAAGCTTCTAGATCTAATTCTCTTTACTAAAAAAATATACTATTTTTAATAACTAGCTAGTTCAAATTAAAAATAAGCTATAAAGAAATACTAATTTATATTTCTTAAATAATTTTAAAATTATCTATATTTCTAGTAGATTTATAAATAATACTCTTACTCTAACTAACTCTTATATAAATGAAAATAGTCTGAATTAATATTATTAGCTTTTAGAATTATATTTCTATTTAAAAAAGCTATATTCTAATTCTAATAAAATATATAATACTTACTATAACTTTAGTAAGCTTTAAATATATTCTAATTAAATATTTTAGAAGTTCTATATTTTCTTTTTATAACTATTTATAAAAGGCAATATTAATATTTAAGATATTAAGTATAAACTAAATAAAAAGCTTTTATTAAAGCTTTATAAATTAGTATATATATATATTATAATAATTCTTCTATTAATACTATATTACTAATAATTAGTAAATTAAGGTTATATATAAGAAAACTAAGAAATATAAAAAAATAAAAGCTATTTTAGTTAAGTTTATTTCTAGTATTATATTCTTTTATATTTCTAAGAAATATATTTCTAAAAAGAAATTCAAGAAGTCTATATTAGTTGTTTTAATTAAATATATATTTCCTTATAAATATAAGTAATATTTTATAAAAACTAAAAATCTCTTAACTATTAAATATCATAATTCTACTAAGTTTAGCTATTATATTAAATACTATCTAGTTAATATAATATAATAAGCTATATTCTATTAAAATTACTTTATTTTAATAGTTTTAATATTTTAGTTATATAATAAAAGCTAAAGTCTTTTATATATATCTTATAGAAATTATATAAGAAAGCTAGCTTTTTTATAGTTTTAGATAATAATTTTTTCTTTATATTTAATTAATTAAGCTTTTATATATTATATATTATTTATTATTAATTTACTAGTAATATATAATATTATTTTATAAATATAAAAATATTATTTATATTAAGTTAATAAAGTTATTATTATTTAGAAATAAGAATTATAGTATTATAATATTAATATATAATTCCTAAATCTATTAAGTCTAATAGAATCTAGTTTACTAGTTAAATTACTTATAAGATATAAGGTTATATAACTATATTCTATATTCTATATCCTATTACCTATATTTTATTACCTATATCCCATATCTCGAATCCCGTAACTATATATATAACTTCTAAAGAAATAGCTATACTAATACTAGAACTTTTCTAAAAATACAAAAAAATAGTATTTCTTTCTAATTATATACTAATTCTCTAATTCGGTCTAGTATTAGATTTCCCAAATACTCTATATATTTATATTACTTTTTAAGGTTTTAGTTATATACTAAAAGCTATAGCCTTTTATATATAACTTCTCTTCTTATACTATTCTCTTATCTTATATATCTATTTCTTGCCTTATTTATATTTAATTTATTTCTTTATATCTAATTATATTAATTAGGTATTTAAGAATATTTATTAGCTTTAATTTTATTATAAAGTCGGTAGAATTTAATTCTCTTTTAATTTATTTAATTTCTATAATCTCTTATTATTTATAAATTTAGTAAAGGTATATTATATTAATTATTAGGCATTTCTTTCGAGTAATACCTAATTTAATAAGGCATTTATATAACGACTTCGAATTTATATAAATTACTAGTAATAGTTCTATTTCTAATATTTTATTAATAATAGATTTAACTAAAGTACTAATATTAAAGCTATAAGTTATATTATAGAGTTCCGAAACTAGAATACTTCTAATAACTTTCTTATATTTAATACAGAACTAGTAGATAATATTAGTATATCTAGTTCTATTTACTAGAACTAAAATATAACTAATTTAAAAAAAGAGATTTCTATTATTTATAAATAAAGCATTTATAAAAATAATTAAATATAAGTATTTCTTTACTAGCTTTATAAATCTTAGTTCTTTAGTAATATTCTTAATTTGCTATTAAATATATTTATTAAATATCTTTATATTAATTTCCGAGAGTTTAATAGCTTAAATAGTAATTAATAAGTTATATAAAGCTTCTAGTTAATAGACTAATATAATATATACTTTTCTAGTATATTAGATAATATATTAGTTCTTAATAAAGAGATCTTAATAAATAGTACTTCTATTACTTATAATAATAATATTTTTTATAGAAATAATTCTGAGGTTTTTATACTAGTATTTTTATATAAGAGTAATTTTAGTAGTATTTATATAAATAATACCTTTATTAAACTTGAGATTATAATTAAAAGTAAGGTATTTATATTTCTTAACTAAGAACTTAGTTTCTTAAAGCTTTAATTATTTTGCCTTTATAAAATTATTAGTTCTAATAAATATTATATTATTAGTTTAAAGGCTAATAATTCCGAAGAATTACTTATTATAGAAAAGGTAAGAGTTATAAGTTAATTATTCTATAAAAAGCTTATTAATTTAATAGAAATAATAAGTTTTAAACTAGTAGTTCCCAGTTTCTGGTATATTATATAATAGTTTTATAACTTTTAGAATAGAATTATTCTTTAGATTTAGTTCTCTAGTAAGTTTGCAAAATAAATTAATATAAAAATTATAGTTAAATAAAATTATTAATTAGATATAAGATTTCGAGATATTATATAAATATAATTCTATAATATTTATTATTATAATAGTAATACTAAAAATAATTCTCTAGCTAATATATTAAATAATAGGTAATTATATTAATATTATATATTTCTTACTATTATTATAAGCTTAGATAACTAGTTGCAATTTCTTAAACTCTCTCTCTATACTTTTATTTTTAATCTTATTAATAAACCGGGAATTAAAGATATATATCTCCTTTAATACCTGAAATCTAAAAATAATCTTAAATATATTCTTTTCTAGAAGGCTAGTAATTTTAATTTAATAAGAGTTCTTATATAGGTTATTATCTTATAGAAATACTATAATATCCGGGTTCTTATAAGGGCATTTTCTACTATACTTTAGTAAAATAGCGAGAATAATAAAAGAAATTATATCTGTATTATTTTTAGCCTTATTATAAAATTCGGGAATAGATTCAGGTTCGGAACTATTAGTAATAACCTTAATATCTCTTATATAAAAGGGCTTTATAGAGGTTAAATAGAAGGTAATATTACTATATAATAGAGCTAGTATATAGTTTTCTTTATTAATAGCTACTAGCTTATATAGCCTATTTTAATTACTAGATTAACTAGTATTTCTTTTATATTATATAAGAATATTTGAGTTTAAAGAAAGTTTATAAATATTAATAATACTAGAACTATTTCGGGTATTAAGAATATTTGTAATTTAATATCTAATTCAAAGCTTCTAAATTTCTACTATTACTTTCTTAAGTATTACTAATTATTATAATATAATTAGTAATAGGATATTATATTTGGTTATTTGAGAGAAAGTACTATAAACTAAAAGAGTTAAAATAATATTATTAGGTCCTATAGAATTATTAATAGCCTTAAAAGCTATTTGAAATATAGTATTCTTATTAATTTTATTAATTTTAGCTATAATAATAAAATAAATATATTAAATTAGGCTTATAATAGTATTTTATAAGAATAATTTTAATCTTAATTCCTATAGTATTTATAAGTTAAGTAAACTTTTTACTAATAAACCGCTTTTTAGTATTTGCTATAATCTAATTAAAAGAGCCTAAATAGATATTAATCTAATATTATTTTAGAGTATCCCAAATATATAAAATACTAATATTTTAAAGCTATTAGCCGGCTTAATATCGAGTTTCTTTATTAATAATATAAAATATAGAATTACCGGAAATATAGAAAATATTAATAATAATAAAGTAATTAAAGCTAATATTATCTTTTAAATTAAACTTGAATTATTTTAATAATTATTTCAATTTCTAGTATTACTTATAATATTTTTTAAGATATTTAAGGGCTTTTATATTAATATTATAGCCTGCTTATTCTAGTATCTTTTAAAGCTTACTAATAAATAAATAACTAAAATAGTAATATAAATATTATAATTTAATCTCTATAAAAAAGCAGGAATTATAAATAAAGAATTCGGAAATAAAGCTTTATAATATAATATTTCAAAGAAGGAAAGAATATTTAAAACATTATATTATAAATATATAATATCTAGTAAAAGTAATAATATAATTAGTAAAATTATTAAAATAGACCTTTAGCTTATTTATATTAACTAAGCTAAATAGAGTTTTTATAAATATAATATAGAATTATACTTATCTAATTAGTATTTTTACTATTATAGATCTAATAAAGAATATAGATCCAATACTAAACTAGATATTAACTTAATTATTAGTAGTTTTATTAAGTTTAATACTATTATTAGTCTATTATAAGGCTTGAAATTAATTAGAACTAGTAGTTGAGAATCAGAAAACTCTAGTATTAATTATAATTTTATAAAAATAATAAGTATTATATTTTAATATATTATTAATTATAAATATCTAAATATTTTCTATTTATTTAATAGGCTTTAAGGCATGGTTTTTACCTATTATCTAATATATAAGAAAAAGAGAAATAAGGTTATTTATAAGAGTATTAGTTATAGAAATAGTAGAAGTAGAAGTAATAAAAGTAGCTAAAAAGCTCTTAATAGAAATAAAATAGAAATTTAAATAATATTTCTTTTCTTTATTTATTTCTATTAGTAAAACTTTAAATTTATTATTTTCTAGTTTATTTTTACTATTTTTATTATTTTCTTCTTTTTTAATTCCGGTAATATACTATATATAGGTACTACTAAACTATTTATTAAAGTTATAGGAATTTCGAAATCTAAATTAATAGATATTTCTATTCTTAAATAAAGCCTTTTAGTGTTTTTTTCTCTAGTATATATTTCTATAAATAGTATTCTGGTCTCTTATATATAAAATATAATTATTATAATTATAGGACTTAAAGTAATTATTACGGGTTTCGAAGTTATAGCTAGGTTTATATTAATAATTTTCGAATAAATAATAGCTTAGAGAATTTTTAAAAATAGTATTATTAATTAGTAAAATAGGTTTTAGTATTAATTCATTACTTCTTTTTATAGGTAATAATAGATAATTAGAGCTTATTAATAAGCTAGCCGAGTTTATTAGAAGAGTCCGAAACTATATAATAGTATATTAGTATACCTTAATAATAGTTAATAATTTTATTATATAAGAATTCGGTATTTTATAAAATTGGAATAAGGCTATATTATAGTTTATATAGGTTATTAATTAGTATTTAAACAAGCTCAAATATCGTCTTTTTAGGGTTTTTAGTTATTATAGTTATTAAGGTAATAGTATTTTATTTATCTAAATTTTAATAATAGAAATTAGGGCTTTTAAAAAAACTATAAATATTTATATAAGCCTCTTTATATATATATATTAAAAGAGCTAGTTATTTTCAAAATAGTCTTATACTAGTTCCTTTAATATAATAGAAAAGGCTCTTACTAGTATCTCTTTTAGAGGCTTTATATATTAATAAATATTAAAAAAAAATAAGTTTATAATTAAAACTACTATTAGTTCTATTATATTTATATATCTCGAAATATATCTTTCCTATTTCCCTAATAAGTTTCCTAGTAATAATAGTAAATACTAATAAATAGAACTTCGGGCTTAATAGTAATAAAAATAGTAATAAAAATAGAAGTAATAAATAGCCTTAATTTAGAAAAGATAAATAAATAGCTTAATTTCTTAGCTAAGAATATCTAGTTCTCTTATATCTAGTTCTATCTAAAATAAAATAAACTAATAAAATAGATTTCTAAAAAAAGATCTAATCTAATTAAATTATTATTAATAATATTAGCTTTATTTTATATGCTTTTTATTTCCTTTTAGGTAAGATTAATAAGAGATTATATAATAATAAGGCTCTTATAAATCTATTTAATATAGATACTATTATATTAAAGTTAGATTTAAAGATATTATAATAATATATAATTAATTTAACTAAATACTATAATATTAAAGTTCTTGAAATTATTCTAAAACAAATCCTATAGATTATTATTATTCTTTTTATATAAGATATATTAATATATTTTAATAATTAGGTATTTCTAAAGATTATTCTTTATTATAATTATTAAATTAATACTATTCTCTTATTTCTTAATTAGTTTTTTTCCCTTATTAGTATTTATACTAAATAGAGTTCAGGTTTTCTCTAGTATATATATATAATTTATAATAGGTTTATAGAAAGAATTTAGTAATAAAGATATTCAGATATTTAGATATTATAAGAGAGAAACTATAATAAGACAAAAACCTATATAAAGTATATTAGAGTACAAAACGTAATTTAATAGCAAAATAATAAATTAAAAGTATAAATAGTAAAGTATAAATAGTATATAGTATATAAAAGCTTAATTAATTAAATACTTATAAAGGATTATTCTTTAGAATTATAGAAAAACCAGCTTTCTTATTTAATTTCTGCAAATTATATATAAAAGGCCATAGTCTTTATTATATAACCTAAATCTCAAAACCGCCAAAATAATATAATTTTTAAAGAATATGGCCTGCTATACTATATCTGATCTCTTATTTATTTATACTTATTTCCTAAGTACTAAAAATAATAGAAAAATCCTATTTAAAGTTCGAAATAATAAAATATTTAGGATTTTCCTTTATTAATTAATCTAATTTCTTTTCTATATACCTAAAATAAGACTTATTATCCTTAAATAGTCTTATTTTATACTTCCGAACTTACTTAAAGGTAATTCAAACCCGCTTAACTATATTCTTATACTAAATCCAATATAGTTCTTTATATTAATTAGTATTTACTTTTAATTATTACTTAATTTCTGCCTTTATTATAGGATATTAAAGAGGTTTATTATAGCAAATCATATTATAAATCATACTAATATATTCTAAATAAATAGCTTTCTCGAATTTTATATTATCTATAATATTCTTAAATTAATCTTTAATAAAAGAGAAAAGCTTTAGATAAAAGGCTTTAATAACCTTATAGAAGACTTGATTTTCGTATATCCTATTCTTAATAGTAACTAGACTTATTAGAATTATAATAAAAGGCCTATTAAGTAATAAATTATTATTAAGCTATTTTTTAATTTATATATTATCCGAGAATTAATACTTTCCTATAATTTCAGACTTATAAATTACCTAGCTAAAAGCATTTATTTATCTAGTTAAATAGACTATATTTAAAGTCTTTTCTTTTATTATCTTTAGTAAATACTTATCTAATTTCTTAGCTATTTCTGGTTTAAATTTATTAGAAATAGAGAAGTAATTAATATTTTTAAAGAACTTCTTATTAAAAATAGTAGCTTTCTTATAGTTTATAAGGAAAATATAGCTAATATTCTAATGTTTTTTACTAAAGTAAAATTCATTACTTAAAGCTTTAGTAATAGCCAGATTTTTAGTATTACCTTTATACTAATTATAATTAATATTTTTAGAAGTATAGTATTTAGTTAGCTAAGAATAAGTAATTAGGTAAATAGAATATTTATTTAATACCTTATAAAATCCGAGTTATATTAATAGATCTGCTATTAAGAATTAAGGGACTAAGATAAAGTAATTATTACTAAGATCTTTATATATTAATATATTATTTTTTCGGAAATAGAATTATAATATCTCTATTTTCTTTATTAAGAGTTCTTAAATACTAAGCTTTTTAATTTACTTTAGGTAATTCTTTTTATAAATATAGCTATTAGTACCTAGATTAGTAGTACTAGACTCAGGAACAGGAATTATAGTATTAAATTAAAGCTATAGATTAGGGTAAAATTAATTATAAATATAGTACTTATATTTATATTACTTAATTTCCTAGATCTTAAAAAAGAAATCCCGTATTTCCTTATTTACTCAAATAATAAAAATATACTTCTTATCTTTAGTAACTTTATAGATCTTAGTAATTAGCTTTAGAATATTTTTAATCTCTTATATATTAATAGAAAAAGCATTAGTAAATTACTAAATAAATCCTATATAGGAAGCTTTAAGAAATCTATTATTAACCCTATAGTATTCTTGCTTATAAATAAGTCTCAAAATATTACTATATATTTTCTTAAAAATATACTTATTTTACTAAGCAAGTATTAATTTCTATTTAGCTAATATCTTATAAGTATACTAAATGCTTTTATTAAATTCTCTAGACTTAATATCCTTGGTTTTCTATTTCTTAGTTCTAGATATAATTATAGAAATCTTTCTAAATAATATTTTTCTCTTTAAAATAAAAAGTTCTCTCTTACTTTCCTTTATTTTACTAACCTTATACTTAGTTTAGTACTTAGATCTCTATTATTTATTAGAAGTCTTAGGCTTAGCTTATTTTCTATTCTTGCCAGGTTCTTCTTATCTAGTTATACTAGTTTTACTAGCCTTACTAGTAGTTTTCTTACTAGGCTTTATTAAATTAGTTCTATTTTTCTTAGCTAGATCTAATTAAATTAAAGCTGAAATTATAATAAGAGCCTATTCTTTAGACTTATCTCGGAAAGCAGAAAAAGGCTTATTATTATAAATTTCTTTAATTAGAATTCCGGAAGTATTAAAGATATATTATTTAGCTTTGAGATTATTAGCTAATAGTAACTTAAATTCTAATTCTCTAGATTCCGAAATAGCTTTAATATACTTGAATATCTTAGTAATATCTAATTTAGTAAATATACTAATATTCTAATATTTCTTATTTTTAATATATTCTAAAATAACTTTATTAATTAACTAAATAGCTTTATATACTAAAGCTTTTGTCTTAAAAAGAAAGTATAATTTCTTATAAATATTCTTACTAAGATTATTATAAATATTATTAATATATTAGCTAAAAGCTTTATTATATAATATGATTTTATTCTAATTCTCAATTTTCAGACTATTTACTATAGTCTTAATCTTATTAAGCTTCTCTTATTTACCTTTAGAAATGCCTTTAATAATATTCTCGAATTCCCTATTATTAGTTTAGTAGTTCTTTAGTTCTTCCTTAGTTAATTCTAGTCTAGTTCTATTTCTAATAAAGGTTTTCTATTTTAAGAGCTTATTATATATATTACTTAGCTTATCTAGGATATTCGTATTAAATTCGGTAATTATAGCTATTTTTTCTAGTATTAATAGGCCTTTTATAATTATTCAAGCTTCTCTAATACTTTAAACTTTAATATTATTAATTTATAGGCTTTTAATAATATTATAGCTTATAAGAACTAGCTATTATATTTTACTAACTTGAGGAATCTATTCTTTGGCTATTTTATTATTATTAAAGATATTATAAAGGTATTATTAGTATAATGGTTATAGGTTATAGAATTAAAAGTTCTTGAGATTATAAGAATTTCTTTTAAGTATATTCTAAAATAAAGAATAAATTAGAATAGACTTAAATAATATAAAAGTATTATATATATTCGAGTTTATTTTTCTTTTTAATAAGAAAATAAAGCTAAAATAGTAATATATATAATAGGGAAAATAGATATAATAATTAGATATATTTAAAGTAATATAATTATAAATTAAAAATAATTATAGAAAATAAAATATAAAGTTAGGCTTTTATTATAAAAAAGAATATAAATATATATATTTAAAAAAATATAATCTAGAAAATAATTAAGGCAGATTAAACTAAATAATAATAATAGGAAAATAAAAAGGTAATATAATAGAAATATAAATATAGTAATAGTATTTAAAGTATTGAAATATAAAAGAAAATAATGAAAATTTTATAATATAGATATATTTCTATTAATTTAAAGAATAGTATAAAAGATAAGAAATAATATAGGAAATATATAAAAAATAAGATATATAAATATATTAAAAATATTAGGAAAATATAAAATAAATATTAATAAAAAAGAAGTTAGAATAATAGAATTAAAAAATAACTTAAAATAAGATATTATTTCTTCTAAAACTAATTTATATTTCTTCTAAAAGCTAATTATATTTATTTAGTATTTATTAAATTCGACTTTATATAATATAAAACTATTTAGTTAGTTAGGACTTTAAAGTAATATTTATATTTATAAAGGTAATATTAAAGGTATTAGAGGTTATAAAAAAAAGAATTATAAGATAATATAAATAGAGTTTATAATACTATTATTAAGTTTGGAATTATTAATATTAAAGTTAATATAGAATATAAAAAGATTAGATATTCTGAATTAGTATTAAGAATATAGTATTAAAGGTATTTTCTTAATTATTCAGATAATATTTAATAATAAGAAATAGATTAATAGCAAGAATTAGCGAATTATATTAGCTTTTTAAAGAAGTAATTAATTCCCGGTAATAAAATAATATTATAGTTAGAAAAAGAGTTTTATATAAAAGTAGAAATATATAATATACTAATTAAGTTTTAGTATATACTTTTAAAGTAGCTATAGTTATATAAAAGAAAAGGTAGGCTCCTTAGTTTAAGATAGGCTAAATATAAGATAGGCTTTAAATAAATAGATCTAGTTTATCTAATATCTAAAAGATTTCCAGAATTATATATTATTAAGTACTTTTAGAAAAACCGTTTAATAAGGTTTCTCTTTCTTTTTATAAAGCTTCTAGTTAGCTATTTCATTTATATATAATTTCTATTTGGAAAGTTTATTTAAATATTATAAGTAAACTTATAATAGTAATTCAAGTTAAAGTCGAGATCTATAAATATTATAATTTAGCTTTAGACTAGTATAAGTTATAAGAATAGCTAGTTAAAAAGGCAAATAGAGCTTTTAAAAGATTTCTAGTTTAATAAGACATATATAAAAGGCCCTTTTTTTTCTTTTTTTTTCTTTCTAATTCTATATATAGTTACTATTTATTATTATAGTTCGGAATTAAAAATTTATTAGGTAATTTCTTAATTCCCTATTTATTTTATACTAAAAGAGGTACTTTATATTTAATTTCCAAGATCTAGTAATAGAATCTTATATTAAGAATA
Organism: Hyaloscypha bicolor E; assembly: GCF_002865645.1. NCBI lineage: Eukaryota > Fungi > Ascomycota > Leotiomycetes > Helotiales > Hyaloscyphaceae > Hyaloscypha > Hyaloscypha bicolor. The sequence continues at coordinate 224,357 of NW_020194588.1, read as the reverse complement.
TTATCTAATAGTAATAATTAGATAATAATAAGAAATAAGTAATAATAAAGCTTATCTGATTTCCAGAATAATACTCTAATAATAATATTTTCTAAAAGCTATAAATAATAATTAGAAGAAGAAATTAAAAGATATATAAAGAATTAAAAGTAATAAGCTTTATTTTAGGTTAAGAAAAGTTCTTATTATTAGATATTTTCTTCTAGTTCTTTATAAAAAAGATATATTTTATTTTTTCTAATTCTAGTAATTCTAGAATATATATAATAATACTAATAGCTTTTGTAATTTCCTAAATACTATTTTATTTATAGTATTTTATTATTATTTCCTTTTCTAGTTTTATATTTATCTTAAAACATTTATTTATAAATATATATTTATTATTAATTTTGTTTTTAGGAAAGTACTAGAACCTATTTCTTTTAATAAACTACTTGAATTAATTCCCGGTATATATTCTTTAAAGTATAGTATTATTAAATTCTTTTAGTATATAGTATTCTTTTAGTTAATTTATATATTTTACTTTATATAAGCCAAGCTAGTAATATAATAGCTTTATATTTCTTGACTTATCTTAATTTATTAATTTAATATTATATATAATAACCAGATTCTTTTCAGAAATAGGCTTTAAATAAATCTAGTAAATAGTATTAAATTACTTCTTTTTCTTTTAGTATCTTTTATCTTTTTTTATTCTAGCTTCTTTAATATCTTTATTTCTTATTTATATTTACTTTATATATATTTCTAGAAGTATTTCTCTATTATAAACTTTATTTTATTTAAGTATTTTATAGATTAGAAAATATATTTCTATAAGTAATATAGCTTCTCTATTATAAACTATATAAAAAGAAATAAATCCAGTTAGTTTATATATAGTAACTCGGTTAGTAAATAGAATATTATAATATAACAGGCTATACTTTTTAAAAATTATATTATTTTAGTAGTTTTAAGGTTTAGGTTATATAATAAAGGCTGTGGCCTTTTATATATAACTTATAGAAATTATATAAAAAAGCTGGTTTTTCTATAGTTCTAGAAAATAATTCTTTATAAGTATTTAATTAATTAAGCTTTTATATACTATATACTATTTATATTTTTAATTTATATTTTTAATTTATTATTTTACTATTAAGTTATGTTTTTTATTCTAGTATACTTTATATGGGTTTTTGTCTTATTATAGTTTCCCTCTTATATATTTTATAGTAAGTAATACAGGAAGAATAGAAACTTTATAATTAAGATAATATTCTTATAAAGTTCTAAAAAATATCTATAAGGCGAATTATTAGCTTAGTAAATTAGGAGAGAAAAGAGCTATTATAGTATCTTAAGTCTAAGGCCAAAATATTAAGGATATATAAATATTAATTTTAGTATCTTATATTAATTTCTAATATATCTAGTAACTTGAATATAGGTTAGCTATAAGATATAATTACTAGTATAGTATATAGGAATTATAGAAATAAAGGCTAATTATAGAAGAAGAAAAAATAAAGGAAATAGAATAAGAAAAATTATACTAAGATAATATAAGTTAGACCTTAGTTAGAAATAGATTTTAGTATTTAGAAATAAAATTATATTATTAATTTATATATTATTTTTAATTATAATAAAGACCGGAATAAAAATAGTATTAGTTTTAGTAAAAAAGCTTATTTCTAAGTTTAGAAAAGATATCTAAAAGAGGAAATATCCTTAATTACAAATAAAATAATAAAAAGAAATCAGAAATAAGAATTAAAAAGAAATCGGAAATAAGAAATTATATAAATAAACTAGAAAAGCTTCTAGAGAAAGAAATAAATATTAAATAGAGAAATAAAAGAGAATTTAGAAAAGTTAGAAAAATTAGTAAAATTATATTTATTATTTTTATTATTATCTTTAATAATATTAATAGATATATCTAGTTTAGTAAAATTAAGGAAAAATACTATAGGTATTAAGCTAATAAAATAGGAAAGAAAATATAAATAATAGAAATAAAACTAGAAAAGCTATTACTTTATTACTACTAATCCTAAAACTCAAATCTTAATTATATTTATTATTATTAACTAGTTTTTTTCTAATTCTGGTTCCTAAACTAAAAGATATATTTAAACGGGAAGCTAGTTCTTTAGGAATCTTATTAGTAAAAGTCTCAGATATAGAAACTTTATAATTAATTATAAAGGAAATTATTAAGATTAATATAACTAAGAATAAGTATATACTAATACCGGATTTGAATCTATTATTTATAGGAGCTTCTAAAATACTATAGTTTCAGAAAAGTAATATTTTTATATTCTTGAAATAATATATAAATATATATAAAAACTATTATTTTCCCGATAATACTAAAAGAAAGTGAATTATTTATTATATCTTTCTTATTTATAAGAATTAGGTTAAAGCTATATTAGAATATTATATTAATAACTTAGGAGATTACTAGGAAACTAAGTTTTTTAAGGCCTTATTAAAGGAATTCCGAAAACATAACTAGGAAATACTCAAAATTAACTATAACTTTCTTAATTAAATTATTATATAAGCCTAAAATAAAGGAATTTCTTTTAAGTCTTATATTAATATATTTAATAAAGTATTAAAAGAATTACTAAAAAGAAAAAAGATAAACGAAATTATTTAGTATCAAGAATTTATAAAAGAATTATCTATTCTAGTAAGGAATTATATTCTTAAGAATATAAACTTTAAACCTATAAATATTTCTATTTATAAATATAGTAAGATATATAAGAAAATAATAATATTCTATTAATATAAAAAGAAGAAATATTATTTTAATATTACTAATAATCCAGATATATCTAAATTTGAATAAGAATACTTAAATATAGTAATCTATAATATAATTCCCAAACCAGAAAATAATTATTTCTTACTAGTTTCTCCTATTATATTTCCTAAAACTACTATAGGTATAAGTAAGAAAAGAATCTAGCCTATAACTAATTATATAAAATCTACTAAAAGTAGTAAATTTAAGGAAAATAATATTAACTAGCTAGTAAGAAGTCTAGAAAAACTATTTATTACTATTATAATTCAAGAAAACCTATAGAAATAATTTAATATAACTATTATTATAATTTAGAAAAATATTCGTAACCTGCTTATATAATCTAGTTAATTATAATAAGTATAATAGTATTAATAACCTAATAAATATAATTCGGGTTTTCGGGAAATATATACTAGAAGTTATAATAGAAAATATAAAGAATAATATAGTAGCTATAGTAATTAAACTAGATTAAATAAAGAATTAGTCTCAAATATAATTAGAAAATACTACTCAAGTTAATATAGCTTATAATATAAACCTAGAACCGAGAGAATAAATTTATTATAAGTATTATAATAGAAATAAGAATAATAATATTAATCCAGAATATATTTATATTTTTTAATTCTATTATTTACTAATAAAAGAACTTATAAATTATAAATATATTTATTAATTTAATAGAAAATAATATAAAAGGCTATTTAAGCCTAAATAAGAAAGTATTTCCTTTTTTCTTACTAGTAAATACTAGTAATTTAACTAAATTATTTCCTAAGTTTAAAGAAAAAAATTCGACTATAATTTAAATACTTAATCTAAAAATATCCAGAAATTAATAAGAAATATCTAGTTTACTAGGCAAGAAAGAGAAAAGGAAACTAGCTAACCGGAATCTATATATAAAAGCAAGTAAATTATATCTAGGAAATCTAAATAGCCACTTTGCCTTAGAAGGAATTATATTAGAATTACTAATACTTTAGATTCTAGAATTAATAAATAGTATTAAGATTTAGCTATAAATAGTATTTCTATTAATATTATAATAGGTTTCTTATTAAAGAAAAAGAAAAAAAAGATAGAAATAGCTAAAGAAGTTTTCCGAAAACAAGCTAAAGTAAAAAAGAAGCTATCTTATATAAGAGGCCAAAAGAATACTATTTTAAGAAGTAATAAATAAGGAAATAGCCTAGTAAAGAATATAAATATTAATATTTCCGGAAATAAATAAGACAAATTAGGAATCTAGTATATTTTTGCTTCTAATAAGTATAGAACTTCTAAAGTTAATAATATTCTAATAAAACTATTAAGGAAAGTAATTATTTTATTTCTAAAAATTTAGAAAAAAAATAAGAATATTTATTAATACTTTAAAAATACCAGATCTAGCTATTATATTTTAAAACTAATAAATTAAAAATAATACTTTTTATTTTACTATCTTATAAATAGGAAATACTATTATATTAAATATAGTTAGATATACTAGGAGATCTATAGAACTAGTAGCTGCGGCTTATATAATAAATAAAATATTTAAGGAATTAGAAATACTAGTTTAGGTATCTAATACTAATAGAATTATTTAATTTAAAAATAATAGTATTAATATTCGGATATTACTAGCTTATAAATATATTATATAATCTTTATATTTCTGATTTATATTTCAAGAATTTTAAAAAAGTATTAAATATAAAGAAATAATTAATACTAGAACTAAAATTAATATTTTTCCTAAAAAGATCTCTAGGAATATTAGTAAAATAGTATATAATATTATAGATTATTAAATATTTATTATTACTAAAGTAGAATTTGGATTTATAAAAATAGTAAAGCTTAGAACTAAGGTTATAAACGGAATAGAATATAAAGATATATTTTTTTTAGTTAAAGAAACTCTAAAAATCTTACTTAATTAACTATTTTTAGTAAAGATAAAAATAAATATTATATATAAAAGTAATAATTTATAGGATAAAAGATTTACTAATCCTAAAAATAACTAGAATATTTATATTATTATAATTATTCTATTTTTAAAAAATACCAGAAAATAGAAAAAAGTAATAGTTTAAGAATATTAAACTTTTAAAGTTAAGAAATTAAGTAATATAAAATAGGAAATTAAAAATAAAAAGGAAAAATAAAGCCTAATATTATAACTAGTAATAATATTAGAGAAAATAGAAAAATACCAGAATTTCTTATAGATTTTTTTATTTTAGGTTTAGAAATTCAGGAATTTAATAATATTTTTAGAGAAACTAAAGCAGAAAAGGCTCTAATTAGAATATTATTAAGAGTAGTTCCGGATTTAATAGAAAAGAAAGTAAAAGAAATATTAAATAAAGATATTTCTAAAAAAGAAATAAAATAGTATTTCCTAATAATAAAGAAATATATTTCCAAAGCTAAGAAATATTAAATTTAAGACTAGAAAGAATTCTGAAATATATAAGAGCTTAAAGAAAGTATATTAAAACTCCGGATAAAAAGATACTTTTTATATCTAACTAGAAAGAAGCTAAATAGGAAGGTTATAAATTCCGGAAATTAGACAAAAAAGGTACTAGAGAAAATAGCTATAGCTCTTAAAAAAAAGAATAATAACTATAGTTTATTTCTAGTTAAAGAAGTATATAAAATAAATAATAAGAAGATTTAACTAGTAGATACTAATAATAGAACTAGAGAAGGCCCTAGTAAATGCCCGAACTAGTTTAAGAGATCTAAAGCTAGAGAATACCTATAGAAATATATTAGGAAATATAAGAACTATTTTTTACTAAGAATATTAACTATTTTAAAAGATTTATAACTTACTTCGAAATATCTTAAGTAATTAGATATTAGTAACTGGCTCTAGAAAGAGGAATTAGCTATATTTTAAGAATTAATAATTAATTAAAAAGATATAATTATATTTAATTAGAAAGAAGTAAGAAAAGTTTATAAGAATATTAGCTTATTTATTCTAATTAAGACTATTAAATATAAAGCCTAGTAAGAGAAGAATTTCTTATATCCTAAAGCTCTAGTACTAGTAGTAGTAAAAATACTATTAGAATACCTAGATTATAAAGTTCTTAAGAAATATAATAGATCTTATTAAAATCTATAGTTCTTAGTTATAAAAAAAGTTACTAGAACTTATAAACTAATTAATACTACTATAAAAATAAATTTAGTAATCCTATAAGATATTAACTTATTCCTGTCTATTAATAAGATCTTAAAGGAATTTACTAGATATATTTATATCTTTCTAATTAATTTCTTTTCTAGATATAATTAACTTATACTAGATACTTATAGTAGAGATTTAACTATATTTATAATGCTTCTAGAACTATTAAGAATAATTATATTACTTTAGGGAACTACTAATTCCGTTATATAGTTTATACGGGTTATTATAACTATTCTAGAGAATCTATTTCCTAAAATTACTATACTATTTATTAATAATATTAGAATTAAAGAACTTTATATAAACTATAATAGATAGCTTATCTTACCTGAAATTCGGTATTTTATATTCGAATATTTTTAAAATCTAAATATAATCTTAAATAAAATCAAGTAAGCTAAGACTAGTATTAGAGAAAAATTATAGTTCTATTATAATAGTATAGTTATTATTAGCTTTATTTATAGAGTACTTAAAAGAAGCTCTTTAAGTTCAGGAATTACTAAGATCTTAAGATAAGAATATTATAATAGTATAACTAAAAATAAGGCATTTATTAGAATTATTATTTATTACTATATTTGAATTAAAGGCTTTATAATTATTACTAAATCCATTTACTACTTAATAAGAAAGAATATAATATGGAACTAGAATAATAAATAAAAGCAAGCTATATGAATTTTTTAGGAAAAGCTTATTACTACTTTAATACTCTATAAGTTATACTATAATTTATTAGAAGATTAGGGAATAATTATATTAGTAGTAAATACTAGCCTAGATAGATAGGGCAGAACTCTTAGTTAATATAATAATAAAGGAAAAAAGAAAGTTATATAATATAAGTCTGAAATCTGAAATAATACTAAGTAAAAGTATAATATTACTAAAAGAGAATACTAAGAGCTAGTAAAGTATTTATAGAAAATATAATTCTGGCTATATGAAGTTTACTTTATTCTTAAACTAAATACTAATACGCTTGTTATATAGCTAAGTAAAGTAGCTATGGATTTTCCTAAAGCTTTAGTTACTTACTAGCTAATATAAATTTAGTTATTTGACTTTAAAGTCAAGTATATTAAGGGAATCAAGTATATTACTACTAATGGGTTATTAAGATATCTATAGTAAGAAGGCAATACTAAAAATAATAAGGATATTAATAAATAGTTAGTAATAGAGCTTAATACTATTAGAATAGTACTTATTAGGCGGAAAATTCGAATAAAAGAAGTAGTTCTGGTTTAATTATATAATATTATTTTAAGAAATTAGATTCCTAAGACTTTTACTAGATATTTAAATAATAGTATTTAGTTACTAGAGATTAATAATTAAAGTCTTACTATATCTAGAAGCGAATTAGTAATATTAAAAAATAATAAAATCCGGAAGTTATATAGTAAAGGCTATAGCCTTTTATATATAATCTCTAGTAAAGTAATAAATAATAATACTAACTCTTATACTTTATTTAATAACCCGACTATTTTACTAGATTTCTTAGATAATAACTATTCCGAATAATACTAAAATATTATATAATACCTTATAATATTCTTTAGACTAGAAGAAATATCTAGAGCCGAGTTTCGAAAGTTAAATAAGGAAGATTTAAATTATAATATAAGAAATTAATTACTATAAAGAATTATATCTAAAGTATACCCGCCTCGACTTATTATTAATAATTAAGAGTAAAGAGAAATCATTATTAAAGAGCTATATAATAAGATTAGATATATCGGAAAATAAAGTACTTTTTACTTAGTAGCTAGTTATTATTACTAGAAAGGTTATTATAACTATATATAAAAGTATATTAATACTTATAAGGTCTATTAGTATAAGAGTAAAAGAAGATAAGAAAAAGCTCTATATCTAATAAAAGCTATATTTCTTTTCTATTATCTTAGGATTAATATAATTAAATTACTAGATTATAAAAGATATAATTCATTAGTTATTACTAGAGATAACTTCTTAGAATAGGTTAAGGCTAAATCTTTAAAGAACCTAACTAGTAAGAAGATTACTAAGTTTATTTAGGAAAAAATTATTTATAGGTATAATTTATTTAGATAGCTTAAGGTAAATAGCAGATTAGAATTCAAAGAAGTAGTAATTCAGAAACTTAATAAGCTAGGAATTAATAGAATTATTAATTAATTATTTAAGTATTTATTATACTTATAATAGATAGAAAAAAGCCTTAGATAGATTTACTATTATATATTCTATTTACTAACTAAGTTACTATATATAAACTAACTAGATTTATTCTCTTTTATATAATCTATAATAAAGAAGCTATATTACTTATAGAAATATACTTTCTAACCTGAAAAACACTTGGATAGAATAAAGTTTATAATAGAGAAATACTTCTGAAAATATATATAAAGCAAATATAAATAAGAAATAAAAATATTAAAGAAACTAGAATAAAAAAGAATAAATAATATCGAGAAAAAAAGAAGTAATTTAATACTATTTACTAGATTTATTTAAAGCCTATTTCTAAAAAGAATCTAGTTCTGTTCACGCCCGTTTATTAATACGAGCGGTTTGGGAATCGGGTGCTATTAGGGCTAAGCGAGGGGCCCGATTCGCTAATAAAAAGGCCTAATTTTAAAATAATATATAACTTTCTAATAAAACACAAAGGCCAAATTTTAATTAAATAAAAAGCATTAATACTTATAAGAAACTTAAATAAATATTACCTAGATTAAATTCTATTAAAGATAAAAAGATTTATATAATTATATATTTTAAAAAACTATTTTATAATTAAAATTATATATAGTTCTAATAAAAGACTTTAGCTAAAATTACTTAAATAGTATTATTAACTAGATTATTTTTAATAGATCCTACTAATAGAATTTTATTAATTTATTAATTTGAAAATATTATAATATTTTCAAAATTCGCTCGTATCCGACCTCGGATTTATGAACCGGAGCTCGCTTAAGTAGACGATTAAGCAATCGGGCCCCTCGCTTAGCCCCGATAGCGCCCGATTCCCAAACCGCTCGTATTAACGAACGGGTGTAAACAGTTCTTATATATAATATTAAATTAATAGATTAAGATAAGTTAAGAAATATAAAGCTACTATATTACTAGCTTGGCCCGTATAAAGTAAGGTATACGGATTAACTAAAAGAATACTATATACTAGAAGAGCTTAATAGTACTATATTCCAAAAGATATATACCGGGAATTAATTTAAGTAATTTATTAAAAGAAATAGATTCTGGTACTTCTTTAAAAACAAAGTTAATAACGAGTATATACCTATAAATAAATATTTTAAAATAGATATAGAACTAGAAAGAGAAGTAGTTATAAAGTATTATAAGCAAAATAGTATTTAGGAGATTAAGAAAGCTACTAGTATTATTATATATATTCCAGAGTTACCGGAATTAGAAAGAGTAAAGTACGTCTTTTTTATAAAAAATTAGAAGGAAGTATCCAATAATAGAAGTTTTTCTTAATCTGAAATAAAGCTTATTATTTTTAATTCTTTATATATCTTTTAATTTTTTCTTCTAATTATTATTTATAACCTTTAGAGAATATTATTATCGGACTATTATTTCGGAAATCGGATAAGCCTTACTATTATTTATTTCTTACTATTATCTAATTATTACTACTAGATAGTATTCTTAATATGAAATTCTATTACTAGATTTTAGGAAGCAAATATAAAGAATTCTTTTTAATATAAAAATAAATAGGGGATTAAGAGATTACTTTACGAACTCTTAATTCCGAACTATAGTAATAAATAGTACCTATATTTAGAGATAGAAAGAAAAGAAAAGAAGAAAGAGAACTTTTTATATATGTCTTACTAAGATAGGAACTCTTTAGAAGCTCTATTTGCCTTTTTAATTAGCTATTCTTATAGCTTATACTAGTCTAAAGCTTAACTATAATAATTATAAATCTTGACTTTAACTTGAATTACTATTATAAGTTTCCTTATAATACCCAAATAAACTTTCTAATTAGTAGTTATATATAAACGGAATAACTAAACTAGAAGCCCTATAAAAGAAAAGGAAAACCTTATTAAACCTAATAGTTATTTCCGAAGGTACTTAATAATATATAATTCTGGAAATCTATTAGATATTAGATAAACTAAATCTGCCTATTTAAAGCCTACTTTATATTAGAAAACCTACTTTTTTTTTAATATAATTATAATTATTCTTAAAACTAATATTAAGGCTTAGTTAGTATATTATATATTCCTACTTTTATATAAGAAAACTTCTTTTATATAGAACTCATTCTCTGACTATAATACTATTTCATTACTAGAAACCGATTACTTCTTTAAAAAGCTAGTATAATTCGCTATTTCTTATTATTAATCTATTTCCTGCTATTAAATATTATCTAAATAATTAAGAAGATACCTTTAATATTATATTCTTAATACTAATTCAGGATATCTAATCTTTTTATATTCTATATTAATTTTAATATTAACTATTTCAAACTCAATAATAATACTATAAACTCTATTTATATTATCTTATAGTTCTTTTTTTTATATATCCCAATACCTTTAGTATTACTTTTATAAATATAAATATTACTTTAAAGTTCTAACTAACTAAATAGTTTTATACTATATAAAGTCGACTTTAATAAGTACTAAATAAATGCAATTAGCCTTTAAAAGAGATATAGATTAGTTTTAGAAGAAGTAATACCTTATTCTAAGTTATTCCTTAATTCTATTATTCTAACTTCTTTTCTATTAATATTTATTTTATATTTTCCCTAATATCTTTAATATACTTATATATTTTACCTTTTATATATTCCCTATATTATTTCCTTTCTTTTATATTATTTTTTGAGTTAATAGGGACGTCTCTAAATAAATAAAAGATTAAGGTATACCTATTATAAAATTTTCGTTATTTCCTTTTATATTCTAATACTTTAGATACTATTACTATATTTATATTTCTATTATATTACCTTCTTATTTCCCTATTATTACTATTTAGTTTAATTTGCCTTAACTATTTCCTTAATTATATTTCTTTAGATATATATATTCGTATTTTTTTCTATAATAAAAGCCTAACTTTATATTTTACCTTCTATAATTATTCCTAATTCATAACTATATTACCTTAAATATATCTAATTATTATACCTACTTTCTTTATTATATATATTATTATTTTAGCTTTGTTTTCTTACTAGGAAAAAAGAAAAACTCGAATATATATAATACCTTTATATAATTTAAGACTATTTCAATTTACTCTTTATTTTGGAATATATTTAAAAGAAATCCTTATAATCTCGAGAACCTTTAATTCTATAAACTATAACTATTATACTAATAATATCTTTATAACCTATTAAGAATAATAAAATAGCCGAAATATAGATTCCTTAAGCTAGTAAAGTATAGTAGCTAGTTCTTATAAGCCGTAATATTATTAAAAGCCTATAGATTAATAGTATTAAAGTTTAGAGTATTAAAGAAGCTTAGATAGTTATAGAAAGCCTGCTAATATTAGAAAAGATAGCTATAATTACCGAATTTAATATAAATATCCTAGACAAGCTAAGTAATATATATAATAAGCTCTTAAAATAAAAAACCTTTATTAAAGACGAAACTAGACTAGAATTAACTAAGGAGAAGCTAAAGAATTACTAAATTAATAATAGGGAATTTGAGAATATTATTAAAGGCATTTCTAAAGGTAAATAAGAGAAGCTTAATAAGATTAAGACTATAGTAAATAGTCTAGAAACCAAGAATTAAAATGGAATTATATTATATAGTAAAGCCTTTAGCTAATATATTAATAATATCTATAATAATCTTAGTAAAAATATTTATAAGAAGTTATACTTTTTCTTTAAGATAAAAGCTTTAGTATATAAAGCTATTTAGTTAATTAATAAAGCTATTTTAGAATATATTAAGGATAAGAAGTATTAGAATACTAGTATATTTACTAAATTAGATATTATTAAGGTACTCAAGTATATAAAAGCTATTTCGAAACCTAAAGAATTAAAGTTTAAGCTACTATTAGCTAATAATCTTAAAGCTAGATAGTATATCTTTAATACTTCCGGAATTCTAATTAAGAGAGCTTATAATAATAAGCCTTTTTCTGCTTTCCGAAATAAGCCTAGAAAATAGGTCCCTATTATAATTTCAGCTTTAACTTAACTAGATCTAGCTAAGAAAAATAGAGCTAATTTAATAAAGCCTAGTAAGAAAGCTACTAGTAAAGCTAGTAGAACTAGTAAGACTAGTAAAACTAGTATAATTAGATAAAAAGAACCTAGTAAGAATAGAGAGTAAGCTAAGCCTAAAACTTCTAATAAATAGTAGCGATCTAAGTACTAGACTAAGTATAAGGTTAGTAAAATAGAGGAAAGTAAAAAGGAATTCTCTATTCTAAAAAGAAAGATACTATCTAGAAAAACTTCTTTAATTATATCTAGAACTAAGAAGTAAAAGACCAGAAATATTAAGTCTAGAAAACTTAATAATAGTATTAAGTATACCTATAAAATACTAGCTAAATAGAAATTAATACTTATTTAATAGAATAAGTATACTTTTAAGAAAGTATATAGCGGCGTTTTAGGACTTATCTATAAGCGAGAATACTATAGGATTAATAATGGATTTCTTAAAGCTTCTTATATAGGATATATTTAGTAATTTACTAATACTCTCTCTATTAATATACGAGATATTAAGAATACTTTAAAGCTAGTTACTAAGATCTATAAAGTTACTAAAGGCAAGAAGTATATTTTTATTACTTGGGTAAATAAGGAAATACGGGATTTCTTCTTTAAGATATAGGAAATTAAATAATATAAATATAAGTACTATATTTCTAATTAATTCCGCCTAAATTTATAGCTCTAATTTAATATTATAGTTTCTATTCCTGAATCTAGTATTACTAATTTGGATATAAATAGCTATATTTATAAGAAGAATTACCTAAAGTGAATTAAGAAGCTTAGTATTCGAGAACTCTTAATAGCAGAAATAGAGATACTATAGTTCTACCTCCGAAAAAATAATATATTAATATATAGAAATCTAGATAATAGCTACTTTATCTTAGCCTCTTAACTTTTAATAGTAGATCTATTAATATAGCTCGGATTCTATAAGATATTAAATAAGTATTCTATTTATCTAGTTACTTACCCTTAGCTAGCCTAATACTTTACTTCTGGAAATATTAATTATAATTAGTATAAAGGTAATACTAAAGATCTAGCTATTACTAAAGCTTTAAGTAGCAAATTCTACTTTAGTAAAAAATATTGGAATATTGGCTATATTTTCCTTATAGACTATAAAAAGGCCGCTATTTTTAGTAAGAAGTTCTTTAAAGATATTAATTACTTCTTTATTTCTAATAAATTTAAGCCAGAAATAGCTAAGGAATTAAGTAAGTATCTATTAAAAGTAGTAGAAGAGAAAACTCCGAGTATAATTTATATAATTAGATAAATAAATGCCTTTAGCTAGATAATCTATAAGTCTAAAATTATGGGAAAGTATTAATTCTCGAATAATATATAAGTTAAAAAATAGCTTAATAATAATTTACTATTTAATAGGCCTTTTATTATAGTTCTAATAAATCTAGTTACTATTAAGGATAGAATATACGAAAATAAAGTCTCCTATAAGGTTATTAAAGCCTCTTATCTAGAGCTTTCCTCTCTTATTAAAGGTTAATTTAAGAATACTATAGATAATACGAAATTCGAAAAAGTTATTTATTTAAAGTATATTAGTGTGATTTATAATATAATTCGCTATAATAAGCCTTCCTAATACCTAGTAGTAAAGGCGGAAATTAAGTAATAGTTAAAGGCAAATACTAATTAATATAGAGAATTATATTAGATTTAATATAAGAATATAACTAAGCGGGTTTAAATTGCCTTTAAGCAAGTTCGGAAGTATGAAATAAAACTATTTAAGAGTAATAAGTCTTATTTTAGGTATATAAAAAAGAAATTAGATTAACTAATAGAGGAGGATCCTAAATATTTTATTATTTTGGACTTTAAGTAGAATTATTCTATTATTTTTGGTATTTAGGGAATAAGTATAAATAAATAGAGAGTCGGATATAATATAGCAGGCCGTACTTATTAAAAATTATATTATTTTAGTAGTTTTAAGGTTTAGGTTATATAGTAAAGGCCATAGCCTTTTATATATAACTTGCGGAAATTATATAAGAAAGCTAGTTTTTCTATAGACTTAAAGAATAATCCTTTATAAGTATTTAATTAATTAAGCTTTTATATATTATATACTATTTATACTTTACTATTTATACTTTTAATTTATTATTTTATTATTAAATCACGTTTTGTATTCTAGTATACTTTATATAGGTTTTTGTCTTATTATAGTTTTCTTCTTATACTATTCTTAAAACTTATACCGAGACTTAGTTAGTATATTATATATTTCTATCTTTATAGAAAACTTTTTTTTATATAGAACTCTTTCTTTAACTATAATACTATTTCGTTACTAGAAACTAATTACTTTTTTAAAAAGCTAATATAATTTATTAATTTATATTATTAATCTATTTCTTACTATTAAATATTATCTAAATAATTCCTATATTTTTAATACTAATTTAAAGTATCTAATCTTTCTAAATTCTATATTAACTTTAATATTAATTATTTCAAACTTAATAATAATATTATAAATCTTATTTATATTATCTTATAATTCTTTCTTTTATAACCTCTAATATATTTAATATTACTTTTATAAATATAAATATTATTTTAGAGTCCTAATTAACTAAATAGTTTTATATTATATAAAGTCGACTTTAATAAATACTAAATAAATATAATTAGCTTTTAGAAGAGATATAAATTAGTTTTAGAAGAAATAATACTTTATTCTAAATTATTTCTTAATTCTATTATTATAATTTCTTTTCTATTAATACTTACTTTATATTTTTCTAATATTTTTAGTATATTTATATATCTTATCTTTTATATATTTCTTATATTATTTCTTTTCTTTTATATTATTCTTTAAATTAATAAAAATGTCTTTAAATAAATAAAAGATTAGGATATATTTATTTTATAAAATTTTTATTATTTTATTATTTTCCTATTATTATTATTTAGTTTAACTTGCTTTAATTATTTCCTTAATTATATATATTTATATTCTTTTCTATAATAGAAGCCTAATTTTATATTTTATCTTTTATAATTATTTCTAATTTATAATTATATTACTTTAAATATATCTAATTATTATATCTATTTTCTTTATTATATATATTACTATTTTAGTTTTATTTTCTTATTAGAAAAAAAGAAAAACTCGAATATATATAATGCCTTTATATAATCTAAAACTATTCTAATTTATTCTTTATTTTGGAATATACTTAAAAGAAATTCTTATAACTTTAAGAATTTTTAATTCTATAACCTATAACTATTATACTAATAATAGCTTTATAACTTATTAAGAATAATAAAATAGTCAAAATATAGATTTTTTAAACTAGTAAAATATAATAACTAGTTCTTATAAGCTATAATATTATTAAAAACCTATATATTAATAGTATTAAAGTTTAGAGTATTAAAGGAGCTTAGATAGTTATAGAAAGCTTACTAATACTAGAAAAAATAGCTATAATTACCGAATTTAATATAAATATTCTAGATAAGCTAAATAGTATATATAATAAGCTCTTAAAATAGAAAATCTTTATTAGAAACAGAACTAGACTAGAATTAACTAAAAAGAAGCTAAAGAATAACTAAACTAATAATAGAGAATTCGAGAATATTATTAAAGGCATTTTTAAAAATAAATAAGAGAAGCTTAATAAGATTAAAACTATAGTAAATAGTCTAGAAACTAAGGATTAGAATAGAATTATATTATATAATAAAGCTTTTAGCTAATATATTAATAATATCTATAATAACCTTAATAAGAATATTTATAAGAAGTTATATTTCCTTTTTAAAATAAAAGCTTTAGTATATAAAGCTATTTAGTTAATTAATAAAGCTACTTTAGAATATATTAAGAATAAGGAATATTAGAATACTAGTATATTTACTAAATTAGATATTACTAAGGTATTTAAGTATACTAAAGCTATTTCGGAATCTAGAGAATTAGAGTTTAAACTATTATTAGCTAATAATCTTAAAGCTAGATAGTATATCTTTAATACTTCCGGAATTCTAATTAAGGCAATTTATAGTAATAAGCCTTTTCCTGCTTTATGAGATAAGCCTAAAAAATAGGCCTCTATTATAATTTTGGCTTTAACTTAACCGGATCTAGCTAAAAAAAAAAAATAGAGCTAATTTAATAAAGCCTAATAAGAAAACTACTAGTAAGGCTAGCGGAACTAGTATAACTAGATAAGAAGAACCTAATAAAAATAGAAAGTAAGCAGAGCCTAAAACTCCTAATAAATAATAGAGATCTAAATACTAAACTAAGTATAAAATTAGTAAAATAAAGAAAAATAAAAGGAAGCCTTCTATATTAAAGGAAAAGACATTATTTAGAAAAACTTCCTTAATTATATCTAGAACCAAGAAATAGAAAACCAAGAATATTGAGTCCGGAGAACTTAATAAAGGTATTTAGTATATCTATAAGATACTAGCTAAATAGAAGCTAATACTTACTTAATAGGATAAGTATACTTTTAAAAAAATATATAATAATATTTTAGAACTTATTTATAAATAAGAATACTATAGGATTAATAATAGATTTCTTAAAACTTCTTATATAAGATATATTTAGTAATTTACTAATATTTTTTCTATTAATATATAAGAAATTAAGGATATTCTAAAGCTAGTTATTAAGATCTATAAAGTTACTAAAAATAAGAAGTATATTTCTATTACTTAAATAAATAAGGAAATACGGGATTTCTTTTTTAAGAACTAGGAAATTAAATAATATAAATATAAGTATTATATTTCTAATTAATTTTACCCTAATCTATAGCTCTAATTTAATACTATAGTTCCTGTTCCTGAGTTTAGTATTACTAATCTGGGTATAAATAGTTATATTTATAAAAAGAATTACTTAAAATAAATTAAAAAGCTTAGTATTCGAGAATTCTTAATAAAAAAAAAGAGATATTATAGTTCTATTTCTAAAAAAAAATAATATATTAATATATAGAAATCTTAGTAATAGCTACTTTACTTTAGCCTCTTAATTCTTAATAGCTAATCTATTAATATAGCTCGGATTTTATAAGGTATTAAATAAGTATTCTATTTATCTAGTTATTTACTCTTAGCTAGCCTAATACTTTACTTCTGGAAATATTAATTATAATTAGTATAAAAATAATACTAAAGATCTAGCTATTACTAAAGCTTTAAGTAATAAATTCTACCTTAGTAAAAAGTATTGGAATATTTGCTATATTTTCCTTACGGATTATAAAAAGGCTATTATTTTTAATAAGAAGTTTTTTAAAAATATTAATTACTTCTTTATTTCTAATAAATTTAAATCAGAAGTAGCTAAGAAATTAGACGAGTATTTACTAAAGGTAATAGAAGGAAAAACTCCGAATATAGTCTATTTAACTAGATAAATAAATACCTTTAGCTAGATAATCTATAAGTCTGAAATTATAAGAAAGTATTAATTTTCGAATAATATATAAATTAAAGAATAGCTTAATAATAATTTATTACTTAATAGGCCTTTTATTATAATTCTAATAAATCTAGTTACTATTAAAGATAAAATATATAAAAATAGAGTCTTCTATAAGATTATTAAAGCCTTTTATTTAGAGCTTTCCCCTTCTATTAAAGATTAATTTAAAATATAGTAAATAATACAAAATTCGAAAAAGCTATCTATTTAAAATATATTAGTATAATTTATAATATAATTCGCTATAATAAGCCTTCTTAATACCTAGTAGTAAAGGCGGAAATTATATAATAGTTAAAGGCAGATACTAATTAATAAAAAGAACTATATTAGATTTAGTATAATAATATAGCTAAGCGAGTTCGGATTACTTTTAAGCAAGTTCGAAAGTATAAAATAAGACTATTTAAGAGTAATAAGTTTTATTTTAGATATATAGAAGAGAAATTAGATTAATTAATAGAGAAAGATCCTAAATATTTTATTATTTCGAACTCTAAATAGAATTTTTCTATTATTTTTAGTATTTAGAGAATAAGTATAAATAAATAGAAAGTTAGATATAATATAGCAGGCTATATTTATTAAAAATTATATTATTTTAGTAGTTTAAAGATTTAGGTTATATAATAAAAGCCGCGGCCTTTTATATATAACTTATAGAAATTATATAAAAAAGCTAGTTTTTCTATAAACTTAGAAAATAATTCTTTATAAATATTTAATTAATTAAGCTTTTATATACTATATACTATTTATATTTTACTATTTATACTTTTAATTTATTATTTTACTATTAAGTTACGTTTTATATTCTAATATACTTTATATAGGTTTTTGTCTTATTATAGTTTCCCTTCTATACTAGTAAGTAATCTAGTAATAAAACTATAATAGAAAACCTATCTATTAGATCTATTATTTATTTAAAAGCCTCTTAATACTAAAATACTCGAAAGCTTTATAATTAGTAATAATTAGAAAATTAGGTAAGCTAATTAGTTCTATTTACTATTTCCGGAGTTCTTAAATAATAATAAGAAGTTTCTTATTATGAATTTTATAATAGCTTTTAGCTTCTTAAAAAGCTTTAAAATAAAATATAACTAGATATTATTATTTATTCTCTAGGCTTTTTTGAAAAAGTATATCTATAATAGCTAGATCTAAATAATTAGTTTCCAGACAGGTTTCTCTATTATTTTTAAAATAGAGAAGTATTAGAATAGAGAGAAGTAATTCCTTAAGCTAATTAAAGGAATTTAGTTAGGTTTTATTAAATATAAACTTTAATAAAGTATTCTTTTTAATTAGATAGTTTAAGAAATAAGAAATATATTTATAGGCTTAAATAAACCTATAATAGAAGTTATAAAAGCCTAAAAATAACTATATCTCTCTTTTTATTATAGGTTAATACTAGTTTCAGATAATAGAAATTTTAGTAAAATCTATTTATATATTTTAATTCGAAATAATAAATCCTAAAAATATTATTTTAAAAACTTTAAATTTGTATTTATAAATATTAATTTATAATTTAGTATTCTAAAGCTTTTATAAGACCGTTCTAATATATTATTAATACTTTTCTTATTTTTAGAAAAAATAAATATATTATTAATATAGGCTAAATAAAAGTTATCTAAATAGTTTATTAGAATAATATTAATATATTATTAAAAAGTTACTGAATTATTATAAAATTCAAATAATAGAACTACTAGTTTAAAGAATTCATATCTTATTCTAAAAGCTATTTATATTATAAAAGCTAGTTTTATACGGATTTAATTAAAAGTATATTAAATATCTAATTTAGTAAATACTAATAATTTAGCTAATTAGTTAAATATCTCTATAATAAATAATAAGAAATAGTAATTCTTTTTTATTATAATATTTAACTATTAATAATTAATATAAAATTATAAGCTATTATTTTTCTTTTTAATAAATAAAATAAGTAATAAAAAGAGGAATTTAGATAATTTAATAAAGCTCTTTTTTAGGTTCTTAATAAGATACTTTCATATTTTTTCGAGTTTATAAGAGTTTGTTTTATAAAAATAGGCTATTTTTATTAAGGAATCTAGTATATTAAAATAAAGCTTATAATTAAAAAATCGAAACTAAAGGAGCTTATTTACTATTTTCTTGAAAAATGCTCTAGTTATATTATATAGCTATATAAGAGATATCTAAAGCTTTTAAAGTTCTTTAAAATTAAAAAATAAAGTATTACTAAAAATATCTAATTTATTTATATCTAGAGAATATATAAGATTACTAGTTTAAATATAATATCCGGCAGATTATAGTATTAGTTATCTAATTATTATAAGTAATAATAAATATATCTTTAGTTTATAATTCTATTTCTCAAATATATAATTAATTTTATTAATAGTAACTAATCTAATTAAGTTACTAGAATCTTTAATAGTTAATTAGAAAATAGCTACTCTAATAAAACAGAAGAAATAGTCTAGTAGTTTATTTATTTTAAGAATATTAAAATCTAGCTCTTTTTTTCTTGCCTAATATTTGGCTTCTCTAGTAAAAAAATCTTATAAAGGAATAAGAAATATATTCTTTTACTTTACTAGTCTAGTTTTACTAGTTCTTTTTAGAATTCTAATTAGAGTATTTTCGAGATAGTTATCTTTTTAGTATTTCTTATTAAAATATTAGAGCTTTTAAATAAGGTCTGGCTAATTTATCTTGCGATTTTCTAGCTAGTAAAGTTAGTTCTATTAATAGTTTAGTAAGATATTATATTTCGCAAGCTATTTCTTTTCTAAGATTATATTATAAAAGCTAAGATTAGTAATAAGCAGGTATTATTAAATTTAGGAGTATTAATTAATAGCTAAATTTACTATAGCTAGATATTAAATAGCTTTATTAGGTTATTTATTAAAACCTTATAAGGAAATAAAGATTTTGAGTTTATATAAGAATATCTATAATACTTTTATTAAAGAACAAATATACTTTTAGTTAATTAAAGTATATATATTTACTCTAGTATTTATTAAATATTAGAAAGTTATAGTTTTGCCTTTCTAGTATACTTTATACTTAATAAGAAACTAGTTCTTACTAATTAGTTAAGTGAGATCTATAAGTTCTTAGTAAAGCTCTTATTCTAAAAGAACTACTTTTATATTTAGAGCTAGACTTTTCCCAATTTATTAATATTATACTTTTTATTAGATAATAAATAGAAGTTAATATTTGTATTATTTGCCCCTAAATTATTAGCTTTCTCTAAATAATTCTCTTTAATAAATATAACTTTATTAAAGTTATAATAAGTACTTTTTATATATTTAGGCTTTTTATAGCTATAATAATAGAAATCCTCTAGCTAGTCTAATTTTTTCTCAAATTCTCGGCAAATTACCTCCTTTAGCTATAAGAATAATAGCTATTAAGGCTAATTTGCCAAATATAAAGTTATAGTAGCTTTTTGATTTCTGATAAGCTTTCTAGCTCGAAATAGTATTTAGTAGTAAATGGTTTCTACTAGTTATTTCTTCTAAAACTAATAGTTCTTAATTAAAAGAAGCCTATTTTCTTATTTTATATATTATTTAATAAGATCTCTGGATAAATTAAACTTCTTATTATCTAAGCTTTTAAGAAGTTTAAGATTTATCTTATTTATTAAATTATTAAATTAATTATCTAGTAACTTCTCTAATTTTATTATTAAATAAGTAAATTCTACTTAAAATACCAGAAATAGCTTATTTTTTTTATTTTAGATACTAATATATCTTTTTTATTTCCTAGTATTTTATCTTTTTACTTTTATTATAAGCTTACTAGAGGATCTTAAAGATCTATTTAATAGTCGAGATTTATCTAATTAATTCAGGTTCTAGTTAATTACAAATAAAATTACAGGTATTTCCGGTAACTAGTTATATTATATAAGTAATTTTTAGTAGTTTACTATTAAATTCAGAAAAGTTCTATATTAGTTTATTTCTTATATTAAATATCTAATTATTAATCTAGTAATTATCTTTATTTATAAATAAGGCAGGATCCTTAATTCTAATAAGCTATAGTTAATTACTATAAACTAAAAGCAGAAAAGAGCCTTAGTATTAGCTCCTATATAATTCTCCTAATAGGGACCTATAGTATTTCTAAATATCTATTTACTTAAATCTCTATTTTATAGCTTTTTTTTATACTAGTTTTTTCTTTATATAAAATTAACTAGTAATTACCTTTAGTTTATTAACTTTTTTAGTAACCTAGTTAATATATAAATAGAATTTCTAGTAGTATTTTGCTTATTTATTAGTTATAAGATAGTATTTATTAATAAGGTTATCTTATATAAGTAATTTTTACTAGGCCTTATCTATTTTTGAGATATTTATACTAATTTTGAGTTTTAAATTAGCTAGCTATTCTTTAATATCTTTTTCCGAAATAGTATTATAATAGCTTTTCCAATAATATAAATTTATAATATTGAAATCTAGCTTCTTTATTTTATTATATTAGAGCCTTTTATCTAATATATCTATAGTAGTAGTACTTAATCCCGGATTATCTATAATAGTTTTAGAAGAGATATTAGCTATAAAGGTAAATATTAAGTAAGTTCTTCTTATTTAATATTAGTAAACTATAACTAATTATTATTTTATTTAGTTTTAAATTAGTAAACTAAAACCAACTATTATCTTTTCTTATTTTAAATTAGTAAACTACTACTAATTTTTCCTATACTAGAAGAAAAAGCCGGTTCTTTTACTCTTATTAGTATTAAAGAAATATTATCTGTTCTAGTTAAGAGCCAAGCTCCAAGATTAATTAGATTATAAAGAATAGTATTTTTCTTCTTTTATATTAGTAAAGAACTAATTACTAGAAGAAGAATATTATTTGCTCTAGTTAAAAGCCAGATTCCGAGACTAACTAGGTTATAAAGAATATTATATTTCTAGCTAAGCTCTTTAATTCTTTATAGTTTAAAGAGGTTATTAAATATTAAAAGCAGTATTTTATTTTTATTTTCTAAAAACAAATATAAGTCTTTTACTAGTAGTATTATATTGCCTTTATAGGCCGAGTTAAATAAGCTTAGTATTATATAATAGTAGAATTAATATAATAATTAAAGGCTTAAAGTTTAAAGAATCTTATATATTAGAAAATATTAAACTATAAAATAAAATAGAGAAAATGCTTTAATCTTTAGTATTATTCTATTTAAATAATTTCGGCTTAGCTTTATTTTATATCTATTTCTAATATCTTATTTTTAGTAAATTATATCCTTATACTAGCTATTATACTATTCTAGTATAAGATAGAGAAGTTAATTAATATTAATTTCTGGAAATTATTTAAGAATAATTTTAGTAATTTCAATCTCAAAATATTTAATTAACTAAATTAATATAAACTATATTAATTATAAATTACTTTATAATATAGTAATATTTATATTAAATATAATAATAAAGGATTTACTATTATATAATTCTTAATTAATACTATTTAGAAAAAACAATAATATATCTAAACTATAGCTAATATTATTACTATTAAACTAGACCTTAATATAGGCTCTATTACTTTATTATATATATTTCTTAATAATAGTATTATAAGAAATTAATATATTAAATTAATTATTATTTATATTTCTTTATTATCTAGAATTACTATTACTAGTACCGGATTATAAAAAGCTAATAATAAAGGATTTCTATTATCTTTATTATTTTTAAATAGCTCTTTAACTAGAAAGCTAATTAGAAAAGTAATAAAAATATATACTAAAATATAGAAATATAATAAAACTAATAATAGTTTTAATTAAAAACTTGCTATTTTCTTTAATATTTACTAATATATAAAGCCTCTATAAGAGATACTAATAAAAGCTTTCTTTATTATATTAAAGGCACTAGTATAAGATTATTTTATAATAACTAGCTCTTTTAATATATATATAAAGAAGCCTATATAAATATTTATAGCTTTTTTAAAGGCCTTAATTTCTAATATTAAAACTTAGACAAGTAAAATACTACTATTATAATAATTATAATAGCTTAATATTTCGAAAAGACAATATTTGAGCTTATCTAATTACTAATTAATAATTTAGATAAATTATAATATAGACTAGTACCTATCTTATAAAATACCGAATTCCAATATAATTAGATTATTACTTTTTATTAAAATATACTAATATACTAATATAGAATCTCGAATTCTTCTTTTAATTTCGGCTAATTTATTAATAAGCTTTTATTATCTATTACTATTTATAAGAAAGAGTAATAAATTAATACTAAAATCTTTTTTATTAATTAATAATATTATTTAAGAAAATAGTCAAGTAACTATTTATTCAAAAATTATTAATATAATTCTAGTTATAATTATAGCTTTTAAAATAGCTACTCGAATAGCTATAAGTTCTATAATTATAATAACTATCCGGATAAGTTATATTTTATATACGGAAAACCCGAATACTGCTTTTAAAAATATATATTAAAGAAATAAAAAACTAAAAAGACTTGATTTAGAACCCGAAATCTTTATTAATTCAAAGCTTTAAACTCCCGTTAATTTAATAAAAAATTTAATAATAGCTATTTATAACTAGTAGCTAAAATTAAAGAAAAATAATATTATAAAAGTAATAAAAATAAAAATAAAAAGAACTATTTAGATAATATTCTCAAAACTCTTCTAGTATTAATAAATAAAATAGAGAATTAGTATTTAAATTCGTATTTTATTTTAATTAAAAGCCTTTTAGCTATTCTTATTATACTAATAACTATATCTAATATCTTTATAAATAATCTTAGTTCTCTTTCTCTTATATACTAATTAATAAATAAGAACTATATTTTAGAACCTAATAAATAGTTAATAGAACTAGCTATAAAAAATACCTAAATCTTTATAGTAAATAATATCTTTAGATATAATACCCGTTATTTTTATAAAATTATAATTAATACTAGAGCTTTTAGATTCTTAACTACTAGTTTTAATTAATTTCAAGCTTTATAATAGACTAATAGTAGTATTAAACTTAATAAAACTATTAAAGATTAAGTTAATATCTAGTTTAGTATCGGATTTATATCTTCTATTAGATCTATAATAGTAAAAATATTAATTAAGTAAATATAATTCTATATTATATCTATAAAGACTCTATTTTTACTTAGCTTAGCTAATATAAATAAGCTAAAAGTCTATTTCAATAATTTTACTAACTATTTTATTACTTCTATTAGATATTATATATCTATAATATAATGTTTTAGATATTCTTTTCTATTTTGGAATATTATATTATAAAGCTTTATTTCCGAATTCTTTATTTATAACTTCTATTTTTTTATAAATATTAAATTATAATATTTATTTTATTAAAATAATTATGTATTAATTAATAAGCTCCGAAATATACTAGAATAAGCAGGCTATAATATTAATATAAAAGCCCTTAAATACCTTATAAAATATTATAAATAATACTAGAAATTCGAATAATTACTAAAATAATTCAAGTTTAATCTAAGAGATAATATTAGCTTTAATTATTCTATTATTATTAATATTTCTATATTTCTAATTATTACGGGTACGGCATTCAGGGCTTGGAAAGCAAGGTAGAAGGTCCCTTACGAAGACGATTCAAAGCTAAGGAGGGAAAGCTAGAATACAGGAGGCTGTGGGCTTAAGTGCACCCACAGTAAGCTAGCCCCTAAGGGGCCTAGCGTCCTAAATATCCCCATGCGCATTCCCATACTAGCTGTCAGGTAACTGTATCAGGTGACCAGAACGTCGAAGCCCGAACTGTGACACTAATAAGCCTAAATTTTATATTATTAATAAAAGCACTTAATATTAAGCCGGCTAATAGCTATAAAATATTAGTACTTTATATATTTGGGATATCCTAAAGTAATATTAGATTAATATTTATTTAGGCCTTTTTAATTAGATTATAATAAATACCGGAAAGCAGTTTACTAATAAAGAATTTACTTAATTTATAAATACTATAGATATTAAGATCAAAATCATTTCTATAAAAGCTTATAATTCCGTTAGAATTATAGAATACTATTATAGCTAAAATTAATAGAATTAATAAGAATATTATATTTTAAATAGCTTTTAAGGCTATTAATAATTCTATAAAACCTAATAGTATAATTCTAATTCTTTTAGTTTATAGTACTTTATTTTAAATAACTAAATATAATATTTTATTACTTATTATATTATAGTAATTAATAGTATTTAAAAAGTAATAATAGAAATTCAGAAGTTTTTAGCTAGATATTAAATTACAAATATTCTAAATATCCGAAATAGTTCTAATACTACTAATATTTATAAATTTCTTCTGAATTCGAATATTCTTATATAATATAAAGGAAATACTAGTTAATCTAATAATCAAAATAGGCTATATAAGCTTATAATAATAGATAAAGAGTTTTATATACTAGCTCTATTATATAGTAATACTACTTTCTATTTAATTTCTATAAAGCCCTTTTATATAAGAAATATTAAGGTTATTACTAATAATTCCGAACCTGAACCTGTTTTCGAACTTTATAATAAAGCTAAAAGTAATATAAATATAATTTCTTCTATTATTTCTGCTATTTCACTAAAATATAATAGAGGACACCTTTATAAGAACCCTAATATTATAGTATTTTTATAGAATAATAACCTATATAAGAACTCTTATTAAGTTGAAATTACTAGTTTTCTAGAAAAGAATATATTTGAGATTATTTCTAGATTTTAGATACTAAAAGAGATATATATTTTTAATTTCTAGTTTATTAATAATATTAAAAATAAAGATATAAAAAGAGAACTTAAGAAATCGAAACTAGTTATTTAAGCTTATAATAGTAATAATAAGAAATATATAATATTAATATAATTACTAACTATCTAATATATTAGCTAGAGAATTATCCTTTATATAACTACTATAACTATAAGAACTATAAAGCTATATTTATGGAATATATTATAAGCTTATATCTAATTAATAATCTTATTTAATTATAATTTCTATATTAATTTACCCTATAAGCTTACTAAAAAGCTAAATCTAAAGAATAATTCTATTCTAAAAGTTATAAAACTACTATATAGTATATTAGAAGCTAGAAATTATTAGTTTAAAACTTATTATTCCTATTATATTAACGAGCTTTTTATAAAATAGTTAACTTATAACTTTTATTTCTTTTATAGCAAGTAACTATTCGAAATTAGTAGCCTTTAAACTAATAATATCTTATTTATTAGAAATAATAATTTTATAAAAATAGAATAACTAAAGCTTTAAAAAACTAAGTTCTTAGCTAAAAAATATAAATACCTTACTTTTAACTATAATTTTAAGTTTAATAGAAATATTATTTATATAGAAACTATTAGAATTACTCTTATATAAAAATACTAGTATAAAAACCTTAGAATTATATTAATTAAGAATACTATTATTATAAGTAGTAAAGGTATTATATATTAAAATCTTTTTATTAAAAACTAATATATTACTTAATATACTAGAGAAATATATATTATATTAGTCTATTAACTAGAAGCTTTATATAATCTATTAATTACTATTTAAGCTATTAAATTTTTAGAAACTAATATTAAGGTATTTAATAAATATATTTAATAGCAAATTAAAAATACTACTAGAGAACTGAGATTTATAAAACTAGTAAAAAAGTTCTTATATTTAATTATTTTTACAAATACTTTATTTATAAATAATAGAGATTTCTTTTTTTAAATCAAATATATTCTAGTTCTAATAAATAGAACTAAATATACTAATATTATCTACTAGTTCTCTACTAAATACAAAAGAGTTACTAGAAGTATTCTAGCTTCGGAACTATATAATATAGTTTATAGCTTTAATATAAGCGCTTTTATTAAATTAATAATTAATAGAATACTAGAAATAGAACTTCTATTAGTTATTTATACGAATTCGAAATCGTTATATAAATACCTTATTAAATTAGGTATTACTTAAAAGAAATACCTAATAATTAATATAATATATCTTTACTAGATATATAAATAATAAGAGATTATAGAAGTTAAATAAATTAAGGGAAAATCGAATTCTACTAATTCTATAATAAAATTAAAATTATTAAATACTCTTAAATACCTAATTAATACAAATATAATATAATTAGATATAGAGAAATAGGTTATATATAAATAAGATAGGAAATATATATATAAAATAGAGAAAAATAAATATATGAAATAAGAAAATATTATAGAAATAGAAGTTATATATAAAAGGCTATAGCTTTTAGTATATAACTAAAACCTTAAAAATAATATAAGTATATAGAATATTTGGGAAATCTGGTACTAGGCCAGATTAGGGAATTAGTATATAATTAGAGAGAAATACTATTTTTTGTATTTTTAGAGAGATTCTAGTATTAATATAGCTGTTTTTTCGGAAGTTATATATATAGTTATAGAACTCGGAATATAAGTAATAAAATATAAATAATAAGATATAGAATATAGGATATAGTTATATAACCTTATATTTTATAGATAACTCGACCGGTAGCTAGTTCCTATTAGGCTTAATAGATTTAGGAATTATATATTAATATTATAATTCTTATTTCTAAATATTAATTACTTTATTAATTTTATATAAATAGTATTCTGTAATTATATAATAATATTATATATTTCTGGTAAACTAATACTTTAAAATAGTAATAACTAAATTAATTCTATTTTTTTATTTTTTTATTATTTTCTTGAAATTATTATTTTATAGAAAGTAATTAAAATAATTAAAATAAATAAATCTAATAAAGAAATTATTTATTATAGTAGATTTTATTATAGTGGGTTTTATAAGCTTATATTTAGTTCGAGATATAGTAATTTATAAGAAAAATAGTTTATAAGGCAAATAGTTTATAAAAGATATTATATTTGAAGTAAAATTTCGTTTATAATAAGAAATTTAGAAAATAAAATATTGCAATTTCAGGAGAATATAATTCCGGAAGGGCTTAAAGATTTTAAAGCTTAAAAGCTTCAGGTATTCAAGTAGTTATAAAGAGAGTAGTTTTCTATAAAAAAAGATTATTTTATAAAATAGTTAAATAATTAAATAGCTAACCGTTTAGTAATTAATAAAAAGTAGTATTTTTTCTTTTTATAAAACCAAATTATAAATAAAGGTAATTATTATTTCTCTTTTTTAATATAATATAATTAAATCTTAATAAAATCAAATATCTTTTTTTTTATAAAACCGAATTATAGGCAAAGAATTAATAGTTGTTTTTTCTTTAATTTAAATAATAGCTTTATTTCTAAAAACCCGAATCTTAAATAAATATAGCTTAATTCTTTCTAATTTATAAGTATTAATAAATCTTATTCTAATCTAAATATAAACTAATTAGTTTTAGTTTACTAGAAATATATACTATAATATATAATATATATAAAATACTTAATATTTAGAAATAAGAATTATAATATTATAATATTAAGCTTAATAGAAACTAATTTATTAGTCGAGTTATATATAAAATATAAGATTATATAACTATATCCCGTATTTTATATTCTATTACTTATATTTTATTGCTTTTAAGTTTTATAACTATATATATAACTTTTAAACTAATAGCTATATTAATAATTAGCTAAATAGTTTATTTATTATTATAAAATATAGTCTAAAGCTTTTTAAAATCTAAGTATAAATCTTTAAATAGCCTTTAGAAAGCTATAGTTTCTTTTATTATATAAGTAAGTTTATATATTTGTAATTTAGTTAAAGAAATAATTATAAAGCTTTAATAAATAGCTTTTTATAATATTAGATTTTTAAATAAAGAAATTATATATTTATAATTTAATTACTATATATTTATATTATTTATATAAAATATATCTAATATAATTAATAGCTATATTTTCTATTATATTAAATTACTAAAAACCGGGTTTTAAATAAATATTAGAAAGCTTAATTTATAGTAATAAGGTACTTTAAAGCTGGATTTACTAAGAATTAAAAAAATATTAAAGTAATAAAAGCTATATCTAATTTAATTTTAATTATAATATAAAGTAATAATTTAATCTTTTTCTAATATATTTTAATTTAATATAAATAAGCTTAATTATTATATTTCTAAAAATTAATTTCAAATAAAGAAATTCTAAAATATTTCTTATTTATTACTTTAAACTTTTTAGTAATTTTCTTAATATAGGTATTATAAACTAGCTAAAGCTTTTTAGCTTTTTAATTTCTAATTATATAAATACCTATAAACTATTTTATGTTTTATATATTATAAAGTTTATAAAGTTTTTTAATTTAAATAATAATTAATTAAATATATACTTTATTATTTTTATAATAAAGTACTTAAAAGTTATTTATATAAAAAATAATAAAAAATAATAAAAACCTTATAATTTATATTTATTTAATACTTATATTATAAAACAAGAAAGTTTTATAGTTTATATAATACTCGATTTATTTTATTATATAGCTTAATACTTTAAAATTATTTAATAGCTTATATATTATTATAAAGTTATTAGAATTTTTCTTTATATTAATAAATATATTTATAATATTAAATTACTTTATTTCTAGATTAAAATAGGCTATAATTATACTAGCTATTCTAAAAGACTTTATAATAAATATAGTAATATATATAAATAAAAGTAATGCCTTTTCTTAAAAATCTTTATAAATTACTAGCTTTAAATAATATTAAGTAATATATTTATTAGAATTAATTTTATATATAAATATATTTTTTTAAAGAAATTAGAGATATATTTACTTTATTACTAGAAATAATTCTCTAGTAATTTCGAGCTTTAAAGTTATTAATTTCTAATTTAATATCTAATTTAAAGTATTTTCTAATTAGATACTTCTCTAGATTATTTCATGTCTTTAGAGCCTTTAGAAAATTATTAATATAAATTTGTCTTATTATTATATTATTTAAAGCTCTTTACTTTAAATATATTCTTAATTAAACTATTATTATAATTATAATATATATAGTTTTATAATTTAATTTCTTTTTATAATTCTTTAACTAATTAACCTAGAAAGATTTTAAAAGAAGCTCTAAATAATTAATTTAATTCGATTTATTTATTATTTATAATAATATATTTATTATAATAATTATACTATTATTAGCTTTATCTAAATTATTATTCTAATTATTTCTTTTATATAAGCGCATTTGAATTAGCTTCTTTAATTTCTTCTTTAATTTTCTATTTTAATTAAATTATATATTATTTTTATAAAGAATTCTTTTATTTTTATTAAGTTTTTTGCTTTAATTATAAAAGCTATTAATAAACCTTATTACTAGTTCTAAAAAAAATCTTTTTACTTTTATTAATTTAATATATTTCTTTAATAATTCTAATATACTCTATTATATTTCTTTTAATTATATTAAGTTTTTTTTTAAAAGCTTAGTACTTTTATTTCTATTATTTTTAGGCTCTAATATACTTTTTAGCTTTTTATTCTCGAGTTATAACTTATTAATATACTTGTAACTTCTTTTAATTATTAGTTTATTTATTTTTTATTTGCTTTAATAAGCTATTATATTATAATTCCTTATTATTAAAGATTAATTTAATGTTTTAAATCTTATTCTCTAGAAATAGTTCTATTATAGTTTTTATAATTTTTTTTATAAAGAATATTTTTATTAAATATAATATATCTATATAATATAACCTTAAATACTTTCTTATTTTATTTTATTTTATAATTCTTAATTATTAGATATACTCTAGAACTATATATATAAATTCTATTCTAATTAGATCTAAGATTAACTATTATTTATAATAGAAGTTTTGGGTTATATTAATAGAAATAATTGCGGAATTATAATTCGAGTACTTTATTAAATATTTTCTAGTTATATATATATAAGAAGCTTTAATTATATAAGTAAATTGCGGCTATAAAGCTTTCTAGCTATAGCCTTTCTAGCAAATTAGCTATTAACTATATTATAATAGCCTTATTTTTAATTTTTTGCCTTATTCATTTAGTATTATTATTTAGCTTATATAATGGGTCGACTCGATATTTTCAAAAGTGATGAGGGTCTTGGAATTGATACGGTAGTCAGTCTCTGATATCAGCATTGTTCTGTTCAACTCATCCCCCATGAACATCTCCGTTGGTGCATTAGCCACTCTGGACAGCGTCGTTGCATATGACTCCTTGGGATCTGGTTAGCCAGGCTCGATACCTGCAACATTGATGACCCAGTACTGCTCGAGTTTCCATTCACTGACACCGGAACAATGTGTTGACATGCAATATGCCAATGTCTGAAGGAATGAGTCGTCGGTAGCATAGCATTCGGGCGATGTCGTGAACTCCGCCCCCATATCCATGCCAGCCATTCCGGCCATCGAATCTTCTCCCCCCTCCATGACACTGCAATTCAACATTGCTCCTGAGATGATGCTACGGCACGAAAACGCACATGGCGGCTTGTACATATCAATTCCATATCCAATGAAGCCATGTTTGGTGCGCCCCGAAGTAACATGGCAGAAAGCCAGTCGAGCTGAAACCAACAACAAAGCCAATAGTTGAACCATGATGATATGCGTTGGTGGGAATCGGAGTAAACAGAATTTATGTCTAGCAGATTGGAACAGGTGATGACGGGAATGCCACCGAACTGGTATTGTATTTCTTTCACTTTTGACATTCTAGCAAGTAGTTTTTATGGTACTAAAGCCCGTCCCTCGCACAATCTCCAAAACGAATCATGAAGTGACAATAGAGTGGGGTTCTCCAGGTTCTGTCCGACTTGGCATTCCAAGAACCTTCTCAAACCACCTCGTGGCCCCGAGCCTAGATTCTAATGCATGCAGGCGAGAAGCACCCACCGAAATTCGGATAGGAAAAGCTCTCCTCACATTGAGCAAGTTTCTCATCGATTTCAATGAAAAGAATTGTTGAAGCCGATGGCCAAAAGGTGTAAGGTAATATGCGGGGGATCACTCCTCACACACGAGCTTGTTCAATGAGAACCAGCCTCCAGGGCAGAGGATATAGCTGGGAAAAAAGAAGTACAACTCTGAGCCCAGACGAATATTAAGTGAAATCAGGGTAGGGGGGATTGGCCTGTCATTCTTTGTCTAGTGGTAGTAAGCTATGACAGCGTGTTGCTGCCAAGCTTTCGCGATGCATGCACTTACTGGGGCAGAAGGGAATCTGTCCAGGGGTCTCTTTGCCTGGAAAGCATGGTCTGCCAAGGATTTCTATTGACTGTCTTCATTGGTCAACAGGTTAGGATCACCAATCCATTGAGCTTACTGGAGAGGAAGCAAAATGTAAGGCGACAGGCGCGGAGGGTGGGGCAGGAATTGGAACCGAGAGATATCGAGCAACTTCGAGGTGATGGCGCGCGAAAAGCTCGCCCTTTGGGGAACTGTCCATGTCATAGAAATTCTCTGGTCCTCAACAATGTGCCACAGTGATTAATGTACCGTACATCGGGAGGGTTTAACATAACTGAACATCTAGGTGGATATAGTTAATGAACCGACAGACCGAGCGAAAACCAGTGTGTCAAATGAATAGATTAGATTAGATTAATGGCCATTAATCTAATCCATTCATGAAAAAAAAAAAAAAAAAAAAAAACTCATTAATCATATTCTATTCACGTATTAATTAGATTAATCATGATTAATCTGATTAATTATTCTAATCTAATCAAAAAAAATCTGAATTACGTTAATCATATTCTAATCTAATCATGATTAATGTGATTAATGTGATTAATTCTTTGACACACTGGCGAAAACTATAACCCTTAAGAATTCGAGCCAATTGACAGCGGTTCCTCAAGTCACAATTGTAAGTGAAGGGTCTGATGGAGTATAAGGTCACTTGACTTGTGAATCTCGATGAGATACACATCTGGATTTTGTATTATATTGTAGTCAGCAATGATTCTGAAAGTAGCACTTACAAACAACGTCAATACGAAAGAAGCTTTAATCCTAGGAACCCGGGGCTGTGAGCCCAACTATCCTGAAACATTCCTCTTGGCAAGATTTGGGCGTGACTAAAATTAGAGGCGGGGAAATGTTACAGATGGTTTGTGGAAACGGGAAGTGGCAGAAATTCGAACCAGAGTATAGCAGCCAGCCACAAATATGTCATGTGCTTGAAATGTTATGAGAATGACAGATGTATATGGATGACGAACAGTTTGATTTAATCTATAAAAAATTAAAAATCCGATGATCTTTGAGGCGATTTGGTGAGTTAAGAGAATAAGCTTTTAATCCTTTGAAACTGCTTACAAAATAAATACCTCCTATGACTAAATCGTAATTCTGGGTCCCAAAGCATGCTCTGATCCTTAGATCTCGGTAGTGCCAGAGCTACCCAGAATTCTGTTATTCATCCTTCGACGACGCCAGCAGAATAATATGGAGGCCAGTATAATAATAACACTTGGTAGGCTAACCCCAACGACAATGCCTACTAATGAACCTTTTCTAAAACCACCTGGCTGTGCCGAAGGAGATGGTGTTGGAATTGGTGTTTGAGGGCAAAAATCAACACCGTTTCCACTATCACTGCAAATGACTGGTAAACTGACACTAGTATTCAGTATTTGGCTGCAATTATAATTTCCAGTCGCATTCGTAAATGTGATGTTCGACTTAATCAGAAATAATTAGCATGTTTAGGTTTGTTCCTAACTGGGGGCTCGATTTTTCGTACCAAAGGATTAGTCGCGCAGTATTGTTCGATCATCAACCACTCTTGGTACCCCACATTATTATTGTTCGTAGCACTAATGTTGTTATTAGCAGATGCCTGGCTCAGGGCCTCAATGGCTAATGTCTCCGACTTGTTAGCAAGCTGTAGAGATTGCTCCGCTATTGTATTCGCGTTCGCCGCCGTCTGTGCCATCGAAACCGAGGCATCATCAGCGCGTCTTTGACTTATTCCAAGCCAGATGGTCGTCGCGAAGGTAGCTAATAATATGCAATTCGAAACAACGAACCAGGCCTTTTCGTGGAGTGGCTGGGTGGCAATTAGCCTCATGTATATACTAGCGGGGTTAATAGCATACCATGTCCGTCCAAAGGTAACCGGCTCGTCTTAACTCCCCCGCTCTCCGCTCCACTTCCTTTTCGATCATTAGCTTAACAGCGGACGGCAATTCCTCTCCGCTCATCGAGAAGGATTTTGATGGATTTGCAG
Source organism: Hyaloscypha bicolor E (assembly GCF_002865645.1). Classification (NCBI taxonomy): domain Eukaryota; kingdom Fungi; phylum Ascomycota; class Leotiomycetes; order Helotiales; family Hyaloscyphaceae; genus Hyaloscypha; species Hyaloscypha bicolor. The sequence goes on along the minus strand of NW_020194588.1, from coordinate 189,156 downwards.
CTGGACTGGCTTGGATAGAGTCCTGGGAACCTAGGGATGGTCTCGGAAGTAGTGTATTCGAGTTCTGACGGCTTGCTGAAGGCTCTATCGCAGGATTAGCGGAGTCAGGCTGGGCGATCGCGTTCCCTTCCCCACTTCGCCTGGGATTCACAAGAGCGATAAAGGATGCGCATATAGTGGAAGATCAAAGATGTGCTCTCTCGAAATGCGGCATTGGTCCACTTTTGATATCGCGAGGATTGAAGGGGTGAAGGTTGGCCTCTTTCAGGGAGTTTGCCTGCTGATTGCGAAGCGCGGGCGGCAACAAGGTGATACCAGCTGGTCTGTGCACAGTAAGGGGCTGCGTCAAACAGCGACCAAATCCGTTGGAATCGGCAGCAGAAACGCCTCGAACTTGCTTTATTTTATAATTCTTATTTAAACTGAATTATTATAGCTTAATATAACCAAACCGTCTTCTTTACAAACCTAATCTTCTTCTTTCCTCTTTCCAACATTTTTAAAAGTCGTCCGATACTCTTCTGCAATATACCTTTCTTGGATCAGTGTAGTGCCCTCCCCGGAGGGAATTTCGTCCGCTTTACTTTTTGACTACACTTTATATTTGGGCCTCAGGGGCATTCTTGGTTTTGGGATTTCTTTAACTACTATGCGACTATATTGCTTTTCTTTTGTTACGGATATCTCTGCCCATGAAACTCGCTGTGTTCTTACTTCAGCTCTGAACTTTAGGCCTTTCGGTCTCGCACTTCAAGCTCTTTAATAGGGCCAATCTTGCGGATATTCCTTCCTCTTACAATATTCTGGTGGCCACCCCAACCGGCTGTGGGAGGTTTACAGTCACCAGCCTCACGGCACGTTCGCTTATACTAGAAATGCTTTCTGCGGTTGTATTATAGGTACTATAATTCCCTAGTTTAGCACGTCCCCATGCCCTTCGGGAGGCCAAGGATTGTCAGTTTTCAATTGGCTATCCGCTGGACGTAAATAACTATTAAATCAAATCTGCAATATACTAACCTTTGCCAACGGGCTCATGTTAGTGAGCAGCAATTGCTTAAGTCAAAAGACGGAAGCGGACTTGAGAGAGGTCCAGATTCGGTGCAGATTACAATGGTAATAACCCGAAACGAAGCATGTCTGTGAACTATACATGTGAGAAAGCCAAGGTGAGTACTTGACATGTACAATTGAATTTTCGTTCTATTCTTCTATAATGTGTGTGTGAATCTATTTTGCAAGGCGAGCGTCTCAGACGGCGATGTTATCTCCATGAAGAAAAAAGAATTGGAAATCTCTCATCTCATCTCATCTCATTTATCCATCTCAATCTCCAATAATCTGGACGCCAGAGTCTTCTTACCCTGACTGACATCTGATATGAATCCATATCCAAAGACACATTCCAGGTATGATCGTCTGGCGCCTCAGTCCAGATCAGGAAAGATTGCTTGTGTGGCTCATTGCTGCGAGTCGCTGGACCCCGGACTCGGCCTCCTGGCCCCCAAAGCAGCATTACTCTCCCCTCTCCTCCGTCCCTGGGCCTGCCCTGCCACTGGTTGGCTACCAAGCGGGTTCACCCTCTGCCCTTGCTGCTGCGGAGCAGCCTGTGGGTACATGCTATAACCCCCCGTCGGCTGTTGCGGTTGTTGCAGCTGCGGTGTATACGCACCGTAGCTCGCGTAAGGGTTGTTGTTTTGTGTAGAGCTGGTGGGGTGGATACCCAACTCCGCCTCCTCATCCAGCCTGACCTCCCTGCCCTGTCCAGAGCCCCCATACCCACCGGCACCACCACCACCCAAGAAGGTCGTCCTGCTATCCGCCCTCTCCCTCGACGGACTCGGGCCCGTGACGCTTACCCCTGGGCCCGCGGCGCTAGGCATCGGCGGCAGGACTTCGCCCGGTCTGCGACGACCTCGCGTAGATTCGCGTTTAAGGAGGCTTTGCTTCAGGGTATCGATGTCGTTCGATCGCTGCCTCTCCATACTCCCCTCCCTACTGCCCAGCGTGATATCATCGCGTGCAGTCCACGCCGTATCACCAACGGAATCCAACGGGCGTCGTCGATTCAGCATCTCCGCCGCATTCTCCTCTTCCTTACTCCCTAACTCCGCTCCGCTTGACTTGCCCTGCGGCTTTGTGGACGAGGAAGGGATGAGACGCTTCGCTTCTTTCGCCTGGCTAGCCTTTTCGCGAGCTTCAGCAGCAAGCTCGTCCGACACCGCGACCGAATACGAAGGGTTGTTGGGGCCGCCGAGCGGCTCGCCGCCACCGCCGGGCGCGTAGATGGGTACTTTTCGCAGGGCGAGGACGAGTGCGCACATGAATTTGCTGCGTCGGGCTGCCCGGACGGTTTCGTTGTGCCAGTTGGACTTGTGGCGGATCTCAACCTTCAATTGTAACTTATCCATATTGCCGATTCCGGTCGCTTCGAGGATGATATCGCTTTGAAAGTCGCGTGAATTTTCTAGATGCCGGACAAATGCTTCCATTTCGCTGCGGAGAAGTTCGATGTCTTCGAGAGAAGTGTCGAAAGAGATGTACATTTCAAGTTGTTCTTTCATCGCTTTGGAACGCGTGATGTTCTCGATCCAGAGGTTGTTGAGCACGATGTTGGGCACTTGCACCATTTTCATGCTGTCGATGCGCTTGAAGACCGTGAAGAGGAGGGAGATCTGTTCGACGACCAGGTATTCTTGGGTGGGACCGACGATGTCGACGCGGTCGCCGACGTCGTAGGGATGCTTGACGAAGAGGAATATGCAGGAGCCGAGGAATTCTTGAGTGGTGGCCGCGAAGACGAAGGATAGTGACAAGAGTGTGGTTCCGGCTGTTGCGAGCGTTGTGACGAAGTTGGTGTCTTGGAAAGCGACTTTACACTGTTAGTGTGAAAAAGGGGAGGGGGAAGGGAAAATACCAAAGATAAAGATAACTATCACGAATAGAACAGCGATGAGCACTTGATCCAACACGCCGATCGCTTGTCCTACATCCCGCATGCTGGCTGCGATGGCCTTCCTGTCTCGTCCGATCTCGACAACTTTCATGATCATCTCGTCAAGGCTGATATCGCCGTTTCCATCGTTGTCGAGAGCGTCGAATGCAGCTTGTGCATCGTCCTTTCTTGCCGGGCCGAGAACCTCTTCGAAATCTTCTTGGAACAGTGCTTCCTTGCCTTCCACAACGAAAGACATCCACAACCTCTTCGCCAGTGCCTCTGAAGATCTCGTCTTCTCCAATGCCTCAACGACAACCGAGTGTGCAGAGGTAGGATTGAAGACTTGCTTGCCGGTAATCTCAGATGCGATGTTGCCGAATATCGAAGTGACTTTATCTCCAATGCGGCCAACTTCGCCAATGATCCGTAAAGGAGTGGCAGATCCGCTTCGCTTGTGTCCAAGTGCCCGACCCGTGCTCTTCGCAAGCATAGCTTCAATGCTATCACTAATCACATAATCCTCTTCGACGAACTCATCGCAATACATCGGGAACAATGTCCTGCTCGCGTCGTACAGCAAGCCCAGAAGATGAACATTCTTCTTGGACTCCTTGATCCTGCCATCGAAAGAGCGGCGGTGGTAATTGATGCTGATGAACTGCACAATCATCTTCTCGCCCAGTAACAGCAGCGTAGCAATGAACGCTGGCACCAGCAGATTCCTGACGACCGAGACCCAATGCTTAGAAGCCGTTCCCCGTCCCGTATTAATATCCGGCTGCATCAAGGCCGTGAAGGTGACCAGACAAGTAACAGACCAACCCACCAAACTCAATGGGATCTCCACTGCCTTCAACACCAGTGCATATTTTCGTGTACCGGAGGAGACGACCCCGCACAGGAACATAAACACATACGGCACCGCCTTTGAAGCCAGCTTGCTGATCCAAATACTGAGCCAGATAATCTCAAACCAAGTAAAGAAAACATAAACCCTGATACCCGTGTTGCCCAACAACGCTCTCGGATTCAAGACCGCATAGATCACAATCGGCGCCGCAATCAACAGTGCCACCGGCAGCACATACACAAAGTATCTCGTCACCACCGAGAAATTGACAATCTTTTTATAGAAGCGCCCAAGCCCATTGACCGAGACTTCCTCGCCATCTGTGCCAATGCGTTTGGGCTTGCTGTTGAGCTTCTTTAACTTTCGATGGCCGGCAGGTCCGCGCGCGAAGAAGCCTTTCTTTTCGTCGTCCGGTATGGTGGGCTCTGTGTCAAGAGGGGAGATGACGCCTTCGCCGGGCTTGCGGGCTCCGGTCGAGGAGCCGAGGGTGGACACTTGCTGGAGGGGGATGCCGGGCTCGTTTTCATAGCGGGTGCCCATGCTGGAGGAGTTATTCTGGGGGAGGGGCTGGAAGCCGCGGCGCGAGAAGTCGGTGGGTGTTTTTGGGCTGCGCAAGGACATATGGGGGTGGTGGTGTTGGAGCTATGCCTTCAGGGAAGGCTGTTCGAAGGTATGGAGGGGTTGAGTCGAGGATGGAATGTGGTTCGGAGGGTGATACAGGCAGGAGGAATTGGTCGAATCAATTGTGTTGTGCCTGCAGAACGAAGGTGAATGTATGTATATGGACTCGAGAAGGTAGTCGTACGGTCGAGGTAGTGAATAGGAATAGGGGATCCGCGTCAAGCGTTCTTGGGTGTTGGTCTATGATGTCGTCCTCGTGTTCCGTCTCGTCCCAACAAAGCAAAGCAAAGCCACCCGATTGATTCCCTCTGAATTCCGCACAAAGAGACCAAGCAACAGAAACGAGTGAAAGGAAAGCTCTTCGATTGCAAGAAGATGGAGAAGAGAGAGACTTGACTGTCTGCCAAACGAACGCGCAGCTGTGTTGGGTGTTCTGGTCCCTGGCTTCCCCACTCCTGATTTGATGATTTGAGGATATGTCAGCAAAGTTTCCTTTCGTGGTCGTGGGCTCTGCAAGGTACGCTGGACGCGAAACCTCGGCAGCCAATGGGAGGCGAGGGATGGCTGGGCTCGGCTGGGAACTGGTCGACGGGCGCGTTTCACGTCGAGCAAGGGGCTGAGACCGCACAGGAGGAGCTGGAGGTGGAGGAGGAGGTGGAGGATGAACGATTGGAGAGTTTGGGCTTAAGAGTGACACTTATGACATGTGACGGCGATGGATCTGCATTTCTATCAAATTTCAGAGACGGTGTTTGCCAATTCCAAAGCATGTTTGTTGCCTTTCCTAAATATCTCGTGTTGGAAAATACCTGGCAGTTGGTGGAGCTGAAAATGAATGGCAAGATGCAGCGCAGCACTCCTTTGCATGTGCGCAGCCAGCCTCGACCCGCAGCCCATAATTTTCTAAAATAGCCACCAATCTTTGCAGCCCGCGCCTTACATCGGCATTCTTCCTACACAGGCTACACAGCAAACTCTTCTGCAAACCAGCGAAGATTTCCCCTCCCGTGTTACCTAAACCCCTTTTCTATTTTCGTGCTGTCAATCGATCGAAGTTTTTCACTCCGCCCCGCCCCACTTGCCCGCCAAGACTTTCACCTTTCCTTCCCTTTCCCTTCCGCTGGGCTGAGGCTGGGCGCTACGGTACCCGATTGATTCGGATTGAGCCATCACCATCAGATCGAGCCAAACACGCGAGCACATCTGCATCCCAAGTCTAGACGCAACACAAGATGAGTGCGGAAGGAGAAGTAGACATGAAGGTTGATCCCTCGCGTGCGAAGGCGCTATCCTCCGCCATCTCCTCTGTCACACAGCGCATTGAGGCTGTTGCAGGCGGCAGAAATGTGAGTTGGTCTTTCTCAGTCACCTGATTCGACGATGGTGCGAGGAGGAACGGGGAAAGGAGCTGATGATAGAATAGGTTAGATTAGTGGCCGTCTCGAAGCTGAAGCCTGCGTCTGATATCCTAGCGCTGTATCAAGAGAGCAAACAGCTGCATTTTGGAGAGAACTATGCGCAGGAATTGATGGAGAAGGCGGCGGTCCTGCCGAGGGACATTAGGTGGCATTTTATTGGAGGGTTGCAATCAAGTAAGACCCTTCCATCCACCTCGTTTCTCTTTGCTTTGTTTTGGTTCTCTTTCGTTTTCGCTGGGGTGATTGCGGCAAGGTCACGTGTCCGGTGAATGTCGGGTCTGGGCTTGAAAAGCCATGAGGATCGCCACCATGAGGTGGCTGCAGAGTTTTGTTGCTCATCGTAAAAGAGGGGCTACTTCGTATGCTTTCTTTTTGCGGGATCGCCTCAAGACGTTGAGAAGTCTCGGTTTTGTTGCATGTCTGCCCCTCGGAACGGGCCGTTCTGCATAATGGGGTTGCATTGATGCGATGTTGTGGGGGTCACCTTTGAAGTCAAAGAGACAAGTGTAGCAGCCAAAGTCCGAAGGCCGAGGGAAATTTTGTGGGTGCCCAGTTGAAAGAGAGTACATTGTACCTGTCCTTCAGCTTGGCACGATGTATCAGTTTGAAATGGTTCGTTCAAGTTTGGATTGGTAAGTTCAAGTCTGAATGTTTCATTCAACTGGCGATATTTCTATCTATATTTCCCACTAAGACGGCCTGATTATTCTTCCGGTCGGAGGCTCCCATTAAAAGAGAACGTTCCAAGCGAAGATGGGGCTTCGGAGGCAGCAACGGAGGTCTTCCTCAAAGGTCACCCAAGCACAATTGATGTCACACCTCGCCAATTCAACGTTGGAGATCCATGAGACATAGACTGCACACGCTTGGGATGATCAATCCTCGTGTTTCAGAAAGGGACATGCTGCTAGACCAATCGCGATCATGGAACCTCCCATTTTAACTGCGGTTCATCTTGTCAGTTACTCTAAGATGTCGGACGGAGTCTGTCGGACGATTCATTTTAATTCAGATGCTTAATTTGCATGCATCCACCCCTTGCCAAACATACTTTCATTTGGTTCCGCCTGGTCTTTGAAATCGTCGACTGGTTGTCAGCTAGATTCAACTGAATAAGTTGGAATCGTCCAGAGAGTCAACAGCACTTTGATTTGACAATAGAAGACAGCTAGCGATAGCAATTTGGCTTTGCCCCTTCCAGGTAACGGCTGCTTACTTTTGATTCTGTTCTGCACTCGGCACTCAGGTACACTTGGCAGCTGCTAACAATGAGTAATGTGGCAGTGTGATAAGGCCGAGTCTCCATTCACAGCCTCAAACATCTCATCATCCATTCTTTGGTTATTTTTTTCCGCCTTTGCCATGCCGCGGGAAACTTTATACCTATTATTTTCCCGCTCACTCCTGTAGTTGGAGCACAACCATGGTTCAATGGTGTATTATATGTTTGTGGCATTTCGAATTCACAAGCTGCTGAAAGACATCCTTTGCTAACACGAAACGCCTAGATAAATGCAAACCCCTCACCTCCACAATACCCAACCTCTTCCTCGTCTCCTCGGTCGACAGCCAAAAGAAAGCAACCCAACTCGACAAAGGCCGCGCTGAACTTTCCTCCTCGCAACCCTCCACCTCCTCAATCACCCTCGGCCCACTCAACATCCACATCCAAATCAACACCTCGGGCGAAGAATCGAAATCCGGCGTAACACCCGGCCCCGAAGCCACCTCACTCGCGCGGCACATCCTGACCTCCTGCCCACATCTCAATCTCCTTGGTCTCATGACGATCGGCGCAATCGCGAGAAGCAAGGCGGCGAAGGAGGGAGAAGAGAATGAGGATTTCATCGCTTTGAGGGGGGAGAGGGATAGGTTGGAAGGGGAATTAGGGGATGAGTTGAAGGGGAGGAGACTGGAGCTGAGCATGGGGATGAGTGATGATTTTGAGGGCGCGATTGGGATGGGGAGTGATGAGGTGAGAGTGGGGAGTACGGTTTTTGGAGAGAGACCGGCGAAGGAGGATTTCAAGGTGAAGCGGCAGGTTGAGGCTGGGAAGGAGTGAGGGATCAATGCATAGGTGAGGCTGAATGCGCATAGAAAATTTTCACCTCTGCTAGGCGGCAAGGCTCGCATGGTGCGTTATCAGAAAACGCTGATAAACGTCAACAACTGTAAGACTAATTCATCTTTCCTACAGCACTGAACCGCTTAAAACATCGGCGAAAAGGATATAAAAGGGAAGATTCCCAAGGGAAACTTTCTACTGACAATGAGACGAATTCGGAGATCAAATCATGAGGGATGCTGGCCACGTTCATAGTCATTCTTTTAAATTTGCCTGCACCCATCAGCTCCTTTAGCTATTGAAAGAAAACACTGTACAGGAGCACTGGAGTGGTGGGTGAGAGGCAAAGTTTTTCGGACGGCATAGCTGACAATGAGCTTTTCGATGACAACAACACAGTAATGGGAGGAAGGCAATATCGGATGGGTGAAAACACTGGGTTACAGGACTCTCCCCTTCTTTCATCCCAGAAGCCTCCAAATCATCCAGGGAGGGGGCTCTCACAGGCCTCACAGCTGACATCCACGTGACCAGCCCCTGGCCCAGCGGTCCCGTTCCAGCCTAGCGCTCACTGGGAAAATGACCAAAAACTTACCAATCCATGTCCGCAGCGTAGCCACCGCGACCACACATCACCTCTCAGCTCAAAATCCATCACACTCTCCTCCTCCACAAAAAGTAAGCACGCACAATACCCATCAAAACAACGCGATCCCTTTTACGCATCTCCGATGATGAGAAGCGGGAGCGCTAGCCCACATCCATCTGAAGCTTGAGGCGCGGATTGAGGGACGGATTGAGACGATCACGGGACCTGCGGCGCAGCCGGGAGGATTTCAGCCGCGCAAGGACCAAGAAGAGCCAGTTCGAGTCTAACTAAGGACGAGCGTGAGCGAGTGGCGAAAACGGAGATCATGGTGAACGGGGGCGGAAGTGGCAGTGGTAGCCTCGCAGGAGGTGGAGGAGGCAATGGCGGAGCCTCGTCGAGCAAAGGCATGCAAGGCGGGATCTTTGCCCGAGAAGACGGGGCCAGCTGTCAAGATCCACCGGGCATCTTGCGAGAAGAGAGCGTCACCAAGGCGAGGAAGTGGAATACGGATATTCCCAGTATCTTGCCTCATGAGAGAGTGTTCCCGATTCAGATTGGTAGTGAGTTATTCCGGTTGAGTGGTGCGAGTATTAGTTCTGATGGTATGTATGAGAAGGGGGAGAGGGATGGGAAAGGAAGCAAGGCTGACAAACCTAGAGCACCCTCATACTTTTCCCAGTTTTTTCAATGCCAGTTGCAGCAAGCGGAAGACAACGGCGATGATTCAAACGCCATACGAACCCTATACATCGACCGCGATCCCGTGACATTCAGGGACATCTCCCTTCATCTACAGGGCTACCACGTTATGCCACGAGATGGTAGCCACTTCGTGAAGCTCTTCGCTGATGCGCAATTCTACAGTCGTACGTCCCCCATACCCTCACACCCAGGATCCAACTGACAACGTCCAGTACCAAGGTTAATATCCCAGCTATACGAAGAAAGCATCTTCATCTCCGTTGGGCAACGCGACTTCCAAGTCCCCCGCGAGCTCTTCTCCGACCCGGGCAACAGCCCCAACTACTTCTCCCTTGGCTTCGCCGTCTTCTTCAGCACGCCGACCGAAGTATTCCCAGGCCTGAACCGGGAAGGTCTACTGCGTCCCCCATCTATCATTCCGCCCGCAGTCCCAAACCGAAGCGCTGACACATTCGCCGAGATCCTGCACCTACTTCGCGGCTACCCCCTGCACATAAAAAACGAAGACCACCGCGCCGAGCTTCTGCGGGACTGCAAATACTTCCACCTAAAAGGCCTAGAGCAAAAACTCATCAGACATTCAATAACATTCAACCTCGCGCGCAACCGGCACGAAATCACCTTACGACTAGACGACGTCCGCCAATCCGGGATCTCCGTCGTCAGCGACCTATCCACGCCTCCCCCTCCCGAGCTCTCTACAGCCTCATCCGCACCCTCCTTCTCGCCTCCCCCGGTATCAGGCTGGGTGAACTACGCACGCCCCTTCGTCGACGACCGCGCGTACGAACTCGTGCTCGAGATCGGCGACGAGTGTACCCGTTTACACTTATCAAGTATGCGCTGCGAGTTCTTCGGCGACGGGAAAACGAGAGTGAGCAGACTATTCGAGGTCATTGCTACAAAGTTGAATCTGCCGACGAGTCAACCATTAGGGTTGCTGATGAAGAAGGGAGGGGCGAGCAGTCAGCCGGCGAGCCCGGGGAATACGCCGATTAGCGAGGATTGGGTGAGGTGTGTGCTTGGGGAGGAGAGCTTTGTGCGGCTTGATGGGAGAGAATGGCGGGGCCATACTTCGGGCCTTGAAGACTCGATTTGCGGGAATCGCTCAGCGGCCACCTCCGGGGATGAAGGAGACGGTGGCGGTGGGTTGTTGCATCCCAGTCAGCCGTCGAGAAAGAGGAGGAGGACGGAGATGAGTAGTGGGGGTGGGGAGGAGAAAGAGAGCTGGGTTGTTAAGACGGGGCAATGGAGACTGAGGGTGCAGAATGCAAGGAATGGGAAGGGGGGCATCGAGTGTGTGCTTGTTGCTGTGAAGATCGATGCTGTGAGCGGGGAGCGGGGGAGGAATATGCAGAGGTTATTCTTGGCGGGGTAGATTCTGCTCTCCTCCTTTTGGCATAAGCCGGGGTGCACATGGGTGGAGGTTGCGTAGATTTCTGGAAATTTTTGAGAAGATTATTGGGTTTAGGGATGGGGATGCGCAGGAGAGATGGTGGGTTTGGGTAGACGAGTGTATTTATGTACTTCTATATCCATGCATTCACGTACTTTCTTCGTGCAGTCCGGCCATTCCCATGCCTCCCCCCTTCCTTTCCCTCCTTTCCCATAGTATAGCGCAAGTGCCGTGTCCTTCTCCCTATCCAGATTGCTTTTGTTTGCCTCGGCAGTCCCAGCAGAGCAATATCTCTATAAAGGTCCCCTTCTCTCCAAACTAGAGAGCAACCAACAGAAAGACCTCAATCGTTCTTGGCCCTTGTCTAGGCGCTCTAAGCCTTCCGTACTTGGGCCCTTTCCCAAACTTCCCCACCGCCTCCCATCCCAACATTCTCCCCCCGAGTTCTTCAATGTTCTTTGACCTCCTAAGAGGATAGAGATTGCAGGCTAAGAAATTACGGGATGGAAAATTGCTGTCATTCCACTCTAATTAGTCTCAAGTCAAGACGAAGTAAGATCCAGTTCTGAAGAAATGAGTAGGTCCTACTGCCATATATCAATTCCACTTCTATTCTTACACAAGCTGCGCCTGTCAGTTAGTTTCATGCCGCAATGTGCAACCCACACCATGCCAGTTCCGAGGTCTGACCTCGATTGGAAGCTTCGGGAATTCGATTGAACCGGCTCAGAAATCTCAAGCTGTCACTCTTCTTCATTTTATAGTGCAGAGCGTTTACTTTTATATTTCTCAGTCGTCGGCGGCACTGTTTCCCTTAATTCGAGAGAGGGGGAGGGGTGGTGTAGCTAAGGTTTATACCAATTCTATGCCAGCGAGGGCAGGAGGAATCACTTTAGCGTTATTTCAGAGAAGGGAAAGAAGGATGGGTTTCAACTGTAGACTTCTCTGTCTTTATACTGCTTTGGGGTTGCTAGATAAGATATTCATTTTATCTTCATGCTTTGTGGGTGAATAGCTCGGATTTGCGGGTACAAATAACTCCTTTATGCAGGCATGCGAAATACAATTAAGGAACTTGGCACGAAGGAGAAGGCTGGTGGGGGAAGGATAGCGTGGGATGCCGGGTGAGGTTCCACTGTGCTCGGTGATTGCAGTTCCATTGTGGCCAGCCAGATTTGGAAGGCGAAAGTGAGGCAGGCCAGAGTTCAAGAGGTGAGAGATAACGGACAATATTGACTGTCAACCTTTTCTTTTCTGTCTCTCCACATGTGACGATTTGGCCTTTCTGTAAAGTGTTTGAACCTTCTAGCTGTAAATGAACAGCGCAAAAGACTCTCTAGTTGAAGATTGTCTTTCTTAGTGCCTCCCACCGCGATGCGATAGCGAAAGACGCAGCCGTACTCCTTGAAACAAATGCTTACCAAATGTTGCAACCAACTCTCAAGGGGTTATATTTCAGCATGTCGATATAATCTCTAGCTCGGGCTCCAATATCTTGCCGGCTCTCGAAAGATGACTTTAGATTGACTATCCGGCACAACTACCCTTATTTATTCGCGTAGAATCGGCTATTTCTGGTGTTTTTTTCATGCATGAGGGACCGTGCCTAACTGCAAATGGGGCTGTGCATGTTTGCGTAACATCCATTAAGCGCCCACCTTGATCCTCATCGACTTGTTCCTCCTTTAACATCACTTACCTTTCTCATCAAAAGCCTATCAACAGAAGCCATTGTAGAGTCTCTTCTATCAAGTGTTGCTTCCTTCCACCCAATCCATTGATTTTAATCTATCTCCACAAGCGTTAGAGTGTCACAAACCAGCCAGGGCTGCAAGGCTGCCACAATGTCCGATCTCCAAGTCCTCTCCCGCACAGTCCAAGACCTCCAACTTAGTATTGGACGCATCACCAGTGAGAGAACAAGCGTGGATCGCGTTAGAGCGAATTGTCAAGTGCAGATCAACCGGTTGCGAAACATCCAAGCCGGGCTCAAAAGTCAGGCTACGCCAGGTCGGCTCTCCTTCTTTCTCCTTTGCTCCATTCCGCGCCCATCTTACCAATCACTGAACTGCCACTCTCGCGAAAGTAGATCAGATATGAGACGACGAAGCTGATTAGTTGGTGTTCTTCAGGTGCGCAAAAACTCCGCGTCGACCTCACGATGTGGGAGAATCGGTTCCGCAGCGCAACAACGCAGTTCCAGAACTTGACGCAGAGACTGGAAACAACCGTTAATCAGAGGAAGAATGCACAAGGGAGGTTGGAACAGATGCAAGAGGTGCGGAGGAGACAGGCTGCTGCGATGGCGGCGCGGGGACGTGGGCGTGGACGAGGTAGGGGATATTGAAGTGGACAGTGGCTACTTGTTATAAGTAGGGGGTGAGAACTGGGTCTGGTATCTTGTGCTTTCCTTTTCATGCGGCTGAGGGGGTGGACGATATTGGTGCTTTTCTTTTCAACACGTAAGTGTCGTATGGTAATGATAGGCTAGTCTGGCCCGCGGGATTTGAATTCCTGATTATCAACAATTTTGTAGTTGGCGGCGTCCCCACAAACTTCGAAATATTGGGTGATTTTAAGTGAACTCATTTCACACCTCTTCCGGCACTCTAATTCTCGGCTAGGAATTCCACTTGTGATGAGAGGCATCTCCCGAGAACAGCGGTGATCTTTCTTTTCGGCAGCGATCAGAGGCTGGTCGCACACCTCTATAGAATAGAATGTGACTTGAGGCTGTAAATTACTTCGTTTCTGGTCTGATAAGGGTTGACTACATCTCGACTAATACTCCTTCCGTCTGAAACCTGAGTCTTCTAGCCTGAAATTCGAGGTGAGTGTTTGCGGGGAGAGTGAAACCAAAGTGTGGGGTTTGAATATCCACCTACGGGGATCTGGGGAACGTTGGGCAGGCAAACGTTCCACTTTGTGCATACCCTAGGCGGGCTGAATACAGGAGGGAGGTTCTACTGGAGGATGATTCCAGGTGTTCTATAACGGACCGATTACTGGGAATTCCAGGGATTCGGCCCTGGTGGTTCGGGGGACCCAGTTACTTGGCAGCTTCCTCATTCCACACACAGCATCCCCACCCCGGTTGTGCCTCCTGCATCGTGTTCCATGCTGCTCCGTAGATGTCGAACCCCCTGGATTGGACGTTCTTATTCCATATGTCTTTTCAAAGATGCCGAAGAGAGTGCGAAGGTCATATGCCTCAACTTTGCTTTGCTCGTCTCTCTTTAGCGCACCAGTGGTGCATGCTTCAAGTCCATGCACCAAAATAGGGGTGAGAACTCAACCCAACACTTCAAAAAATATAAAGATAGATTCAACTATACAATGTTAAAATGGGGCTTGACAGCAACCTTAAAGATATGGCTACACGGCTTGCACCCACCATTGCCCCTCTGGTCTGCCTGAGTCTGCGTAATCCTCACCAATAAACACTCAGCCCCACGAAATCAGCACCGTAATTCACCAAACCCGAACTCCCGTAAACGTTACCCACAACAACGTTATTGTTCCCATCAGTCCACCCCCCCAATAACACTCCAAATACTCCTGTATCTTCCCAACCATACCCTGGGCTAAAGAGCTCACTGCTTCTTCCACTCAACGGCAGCTCGACTCTGGTCGTCACACCATTAACCGCAATCGTCATGTTCCGCGTATTCGTGCCATAATCCCAAGAGGTTTGAAAGGCGATTTCGTTATTGCAGAAATAGATTTCCACATACTTACTTACTGCCAAACCAGAAGAGGTCTTGTATGGGGCAGGAATTGAGAGTGAAGCGGAGCCGGTAGGTGTCAAATAGCCGATTTTTGACCCGACGGGCTTGCAGAGGCCGGTGTGGCATGTGGTAAGTATTGAGGATCCTGACACTTTGAAAGATGTGGACGGGTAGAAAGTTGAGTTTGGAGGAGTGATTGAAAGCGAAGTTGGAGGAATAGGTGAGGTTATGATGATAGTATTGTTGTTCGTGGCGTTGAGAGAAAGAGGAACGGTCAGGTATGAAGAATCGGTTAATGTGTAAGGGTTCCCATTCACAACCACGGAAGCTGCCGTCTGTTTATCTTTGAAGCTGAGAAGAGCAGAGTAGTTTTGGCTTGTGGTAGAACCAAAGATCTTGCCAAATGTTGTGGTTTGCCTGTCCCAGTCAGCATTTGTATATCGTCAAACTCCATTAGACTTACCCCACTGTGACAGCATTGGAGGAGTCATAAGATCCTGCACTGACCATCTCACCTAGTTCCAATAGAAGCGTTCCATGTGCTTTTACCAGAGCCGTGTATGAGGTGAGAGCATTCGCGACCGTGACTCCATTCCAAATATCTTTGACCAATCCAGCCTTTTGGACCCCAACATCAGGAAGATCTAATGTCAAACTTCTATCGGTATTTTGAAGGTTTATGAGAGCGACAACCATTCTATTTCCACTTAGTGGGCCAGCCCAAAGTTCGTAGCCCGCTTCCGTCCATCTTCTTCTGAAGCTAGCTGCAACACCCAGACTGTCTTGGTTATAACCGATGATGTCCTTGTTCTTCAGTATTGCCAAGGAAGCCTGCGAAATACTGCTGTAAGTATCTTTTAAGGCTGCTCCAATGACCAATGGACTCTTCAAAATTGCCCAGAGCGAGAAGTGCGTTTGTTCCTCGGGAATCGTGAACACGCCATTTCCAACCTCGAGCATGTCAAGATCCAGCCAATGTCCCGGTCCAGCAAAATCTGTCTGAGGAACCACTTGATTCAGAATTCGAGGGATCGTGCGAAAAGCTGGGATGATATCGTTCGTGACACGCCATGAGTTACCCAGTGCGGGAGCCCACAATGCAGGAAAGTCGACTCCCCAATCACAAATCTGGAAGAGTATTGGACGGTTAGTTGCCAAAATAGCGGCGGTCATGTTAGCGTAACGGCCGGACGGCGACACGGCGGGTGTGTAGTCAACGTTTGGATATCCAGTTGCTGCTTCTGAATAGCAGTCGTCATCTAAGGAGGTTAGCTCTCGGAGTGCACAATGGTGGGGCTCTGACACTTCAACAAATCTGCTCCCCATGCAGCAAATGTCTCCGCGTCGATGCGTTCATGAACTGAATGAGATCAGCATTTCGTTGTTCTAAAAAGATATCCAGGTACATACATAAGCTACCGACTTGAGTGGGTGATCCAGTCATACAGGTTTGAATTCCAGCATCTTGATAGACCCCAAACCCCAAACCAAGACCATGGATAAAATTTCCCAAGGCAGGATAACCACTAGGAAATCTTGCTGGATTCCACGTCAAGGTACCGTCTGCGATTCTGTCCGGTAAAGTCCATCCACAATCTACAGTCACATAATGATAACCCAGAGGCTGCAGGCCCAGGTCTACGAGAGCTTGCGCGTTTGCATGGATAATGCTCTCGTTTGGGGAGCACGAGTAATGGTTATAAGAGTTCCATCTGCACTTTTCGTCAGTTCTGGAATCGATAGCGGTTCGGGAAGGCTACCCCATCGGCGGCGTAATGGCCAGACCATTATTGAGTCCTGGAGAGAGAGATTCATGTGTGACATTTATAAGTGAGAAGAAGGGCAGAGTTAGCTGCTTGAGAGAAAAACGGGTTGACATTGAGAAGACGAGAGGGAAACAAGTTGTAATGTGAGATGTCTTGAAACGAATCTTGGTACTTACTACATACGTAGAAGTTGAGTTATATATTAGAACTTGACGGTGAGCCAAGCCAGGAAGAGAGGTTTCCTCCGCAAGCAAAATATCTCAATCCGGCTTTCGGTTGAATGGTGGGGGACCCCGCATCAACGGTCCTCCCCCGATGCGCTCCAATTAGAAGCAACTTCTCCGGCAGATCTCTGCGTTTTGGGTGAAGCGCTTGCAGGAACCGGAGAATGTTACATTTTAAGAGGACTGAATTAACCTGGTTACCTGCATTGTATCGGTGACGGTATGGCAGCGTAGATGGTGGTCCTCGGGCTGTACCGGCAAACTTCACTTCGCCGGAATAATTACCGAAAAATCCCAAAACATCCCTATTGAAGACTCTTGCTTCCGGGAATTGGCAGCTTGAACAATTTCTCGACTTCAATTAACATTTCCTTGACAAACAATGATTTCCGACTAAGTGATACGCTGACATTTTAGGCATTATACTCTATATTTCCGCATATGCAGTGCCACATTCGGGTATGCACTGTCCTCTATATCTCTTTATAAAGCCAATTCAAAAATTCAAAAATTCAAATACAAAAATGATTTTAAAGTGGGAGGGCAGTACAAACTACTAGTATACGAGAGATGAAACCGGAAGAGGGGGGACAAGCAGCGATGATTATAGCAACTTGCCTGCCCAGAAGACCAGCTAGTACAAAAAAAAGTACATGGTTATCGTCGTTGAGAACAAGTTGAATGATAAGGGGAGAAGCTTTGCTAGGAGAGTTGAAATGTTGAACTGAGAAAAGAGAGACAGGAACTTTTGTCTACCTTATAGGATCTCTTTCGTCGTTGAGGTATACGAGGTGTCTAGCCAAATATTTCCTTTATTTTCTCCAAGTACAGTTTGAGACAGCGGGATTAAGATTATTATGTAGGATTCAGAACCCATCCCGTCCTACCATTGTGTGCTTTCAAGCTGCCTGTATGCGTAATCGTAAGAAGTAAAGCGCACCACTCAACGAGCAGCGGGCTATATAGGACTAGCTCGCCTCCGAAACCTAACGAAGCTCCTTTTTCGGCTCCGTAGCCAGCGGACGAGGTAACGATGTAAGGTTACTCGCAGGCATTTCCGCACCCGGTTCGGACCAGCTCGCCATGCTCGCTAGTGACACCAATTCCGACATCCCAACAACCCCGACATCGATTTTTTAGTCTCTATTAGATTAAAAAACAACCATACAACTAATAAGGATTTTGTTTATATATAATTATAAGCTATAGTAGACTCTATAATCGCGCAATAGAATATTTTTTAATATGATTAGAAGTATCCACTAGCCAACTGCCCAAACCCCCATCCGCCCGCCCCAAAAAAATCGATTTTTAATCACACCTTTATTATAATTACAAATCCTTTAATATATTAATAAGACATAGTATTTTCAATATCCTAACAAGTATATATTTATTTTAATCTTGTAATACGGCTAGAATCGCCTATTAAAGTTGGATTTTTATTTTTTGGTATGCGGCCGCACCCAATAATTTTTAGTAAGCCGGGCATATACCAAAAAAATAAAAATTCAACTTTAATAGGCGATTCTAGCCGTATTACAAGATTAAAATAAATATATACTTGTTAGGATATTGAAAATACTATGTCTTATTAATATATTAAAGGATTTGTAATTATAATAAAGGTGTGATTAAAAATCGATTTTTTTGGGGCGGGCGGATGGGGGTTTGGGCAGTTGGCTAGTGGGTACTTTTAATTTGACTATTAGTATTGCATGGCAACTGCGTGCTAGTGGTCACGTGTTGGTTCACGTGACCGCATTCACTGTATTTAAGCTTTGGCCACCCGTGCCACACCTCCTTTTCCTCGAATCTATCTATATATTATTATTATAATATAATAATAACGTTTTATTATAATAATTAGTTACTAATTTTACTACCAAATTAATTACTATACCACGGGGCAAGAAGCATAAGACTAAAGCTATTAATACTCAGATAATGCAAGGAGATATATAGACTCTTAGTTCTAATAAAAAAAATGGAATTTAATATTAATAAATATAGTAATTAGTTAATAACTGCAAACTAATTTCTTTAGAGAGTATAGTTAATATAACTGCTTCAAATTGCATAATTAATAATTTGTACTATAATTTTCTTATATCGCAAAAGCTCTATTATATAATTATAAACTTAATTAGGGGATATAATAATCTAGTTTTATTATTGCAATATCTTATGCGGCTATTTTAATAATTAATATTTTATCGCAAATGTCGGAGTTGCTGGGTCCGACTTGCTAGTGTAAGTCGGCCCCAGCAAAGCGAGGAATTGCCGACGGGTACTTGAACATCTATCAGGCTATTAGAAATGCTGGGTCAGTAAGGAGGAGAGGCTTGCTTATCACCTACATCGATTGGTTCGGCGCTGTGTAGCCGTAATGTGTGCTGTGGGTCAGCCTGCTCGGTGGCTGAGCAGCGCACAGCCTCGCAACTCCAAGCCGCTGAACAAGTACGACACAAAACTCGGAGTCGTCTCACACGTCGCTACGTAGCCTTCTCCTTCTACCACGACAAATGCTCCAGCTTCACAATTATTAGGAAGCCTCTGTGCGCCGTCTCCGAGTCTACCAGAGGTGTGAAAATTATGCTTCCATTCAGACACAGCTCTGAAGTCGCTCTCTGGCCAACACAAGGAATGTCTGGTAAGGTCTTCCGCTGGATTGGAATTTACTGACAGTTTTGCACTGTTATAGCAGGTCCACAGTCTCCATCACAACATCTACCTATTGCAGAGGGAACGCCTGATCTTGCGATCCTCCCGACCATTTCACGCGATACAACCCAGCTTGGGGGGCCAATATTCAAGCTCATCGAGCACACCCGGCTGACAGGCTTGGGCACAAGTACCTACCCCAACCTCCACCACCTCCAGATTGGTCAGGCGGAGACAGTGTCCCAGAAATAGCGTTCTCCGAGAGATCATACGCGGTTCAAGGGAGAACAAGTTCTGGCTCGGAATACTCGAGCGATGACTCTGATGATTCGCCCATCTCTGAAGATTACTCGGATAACTCTCGGAGGCAGTATAAGTGGCGAAAGAGACTGTGGGAAAGAAAGTCCGCATTAGTGTCGAGGGACAAGCGCAGAGTTGCAGGCATGGCGCCTGGATTCAACCAAATTTCTTCGAGCCTACCGGATCTGAGGTTGTACGAGAAATGGGATGCAAGAACAACGCTGAAGGTACTGCCTCAAGTAAACTTCATTTCTTTCCCACTTCCAGCCGGTGTAGTTTTAGTAATGCTCGTGGTAATATTGACAAGCAGTGTAGGAGATGATGAAATTAAAAGATTCCAGGACCACAGCCAAGAGCAAGAGAAAAGCACCTCGGGACGGAAAGGCCTCGAGCCGTCTGCCAGATCTTGAGGGCATTTTAAGTCGGTCCATTGAGGAGTACGCTGGTTGTAACCTATTTGATGACAGTACTCAGTCTCTATTATATGGGCACCTACTCGATACAATTGCCCGACTACGCGGTGAGGTGGTGCACCTCGGGGAAAAAGCCAGGAAGCCGCGACCACCTTGTCTCAAATGTGTAAAGAAGTTGGCCCCGGTGCCTAAACCGGTGGAAAAGCCGCCCGTTCGATTTCAGATTCTCCACCGAATTTTCTGTGCCAGTATGTCTCATAGTCATGACCGCGCAATTTATGAGGACGAACCAACCAGAAGAAGTACTAGTAGCGGGCTCAGGGGGGACAAAAGAGTGACTAATATCGACCAATATTGCACTCAACACAAGGATTTGTCCTTTATTCTCTTTAAGGAGCATAGTTGTGTTATGTCTAACATGTCAGCGCACAATTTTATGGACAGAGAGAATTTCCGGATTTCCAGTCGAAAGGAACGCTTGCTAGTTGTGTCTGACATCTTGCAGAAGGCACTCAACCAAGTTGCACTATGCTCTCCACAAGACACGAAAGACGATCCTGGACTAATACACATGCATGCGCCGTACTTATTCTTATATCACCACAGAGCTCTTCTATCGGATCTCGCGGCAACGACAGGTGGCGAAACGGAAGAGCATGTTTCCCTACTGCTATCATTCATTAATGAACATTATAGAGATGAGTATAAAGAAGCCGAAAGACTATTCAACACTGGAATTATTACCAAAGAACACGTCGAAAAACTTTACCGTCCGAACAGCATTGTAATCGATAGTACTGGACCCCAGGACCGCGCTTATGTTATAAAATCATGGCTCGAGGTCGATGAAGGGGATATGAAGCTCCTTTGCTGGTCATGGGAATACGATGGTTCATTCCTCAGGAGAGGGGAAACCCACTTGAAGATGAATGCGCCATCAGTTGCGGGTTCTGCTTCGAGTGTCATTGGTGTTTTCCCCATCTCCATGGCCGACCACGAAACTCTTGAGAACCTGAGACTACGAGGGCAAAAGTTCTGGTCTATGAAAGGGCAACATTTTACATGTTATTCTGGCCATGACGTCGCCAAAATGAGGCTCCATGTAAGTAATGTTTGGCATTCTCGATGCACTAACTAACCCCCTTGTCAAAGCACAAAGCAAGATTCATGATAGATACGTCTACCTACTTCAGGATGCATCAGCCTCAGTCCCCAAACCCTTCTCATATCGTCCCGCAATTTGACCCCTGGCCTCCATTCATCCCTCGCAAGGCTGCACCAGATGACTCGTCGATTCTCTGGCTTCCGCCAGTTGTCCACGCATTTGATCTATAAGATAAGAAATGGGGTATGTAAATACCCCTGTGGCATATTTCGTTCTTTAACATGGACACTTGATAGTGAAGCTCTATATCGAACAACTCCATCCCATTCAATGGAATAAGAAAGCGTTTGATCAACTTGTTCTAGGGAAGAGGACCAAGGGACTTGTGAAAGCACTTGTGGAGGCCCGAATCTCCTCAGAAAGAATGGAAGATGTCATTGAAGGGAAGGGCAAGGACTCATTATGCTATTGCATGGAAGCCCAGGAACCGGGAAGACACTAACAGCTGGTAAGTCTCTTTATGGCGAACTTGATAGCCCTTGCTAATAGTATCATCAACAGAAAGGTTGGTCCCTTGACCCAGCGTTGAAAGATGTGATGCCAACCACGTTGATGTTCTTTAAGTGTGGCAGAAATTGCTGAGAAGCCGTTATACCGAGTCACTTGCGGTGATCTTGGGACGAAAGCAACTGATGTGGAGAAGTATATGCAGACCGTCCTTTACCTTGGAAAAACATGGAACTGCGGTAAGTTTCAAGAGCACTTGTGTCCTCGAGAAAAGTTTCTGAACTGACTTTCACAGTCCTATTTCTAGATGAAGCGGATGTGTTCCTTGAAGAAAGGACAACTGGTTATGCTGATCTGGAACGCAACAGTCTAGTTTCCGGTAATAACCCCCCCACACATTTATGTGCTTAGCTAATATATACTCAGTCTTTCTTCGCATCTTGGAATACTACGACGGCATACTCATCCTTACTAGTAACAGGGTTGGGATTTTTGATGAAGCATTCAAATCACGAATTCAAGTATCTTTGCATTACGAGGATCACACAGCTTCGGCACGCAAAGCGATTTGGAAGAATTTTATCAATATACTAGAGAGTTCTAGTGCCAATGCGAACATTGGTGAACTTGAAGACCATCTTGACGAGCTTGCTCAAGAGGAGATGAACGGCAGGCAAATCAGGAATGCGATGACTACCGCTAGACAGCTAGCGCTACATCAAAAGGAGCGATTAGATTGGACACATCTTGAACAAGCGCTCTCAACTGCCAAGGAATTTGATCGGTATCTGAAGGTGCAAGGTGGTCACTCTGATAAGCAATGGGCGAGGGATAACCGGTGGAGATAATTCATGTATATTAATAGAGGAATCTCCGAAGAGCGGTTTGTCCAATTGCCAAAGTACGACTTGAACGATTTACTCGCTGCTTTGAGAGACCCGCAAGCCGACCATGAATGTTGATTTGATAGATACTTTCCGAATCCTGGTTACTTAGACCACGAACTGGTCTCCAAGAAGCTAGCACTAATTTAACACCCGGTCTCGAAGAGAGCATCAGACGAAGTCGCATTAAAAATGCGTTTGCGCGAGTGCTGTTATCGTTGACGACGGCATTGATCAAAGTCATGTCAACAACGATGTACAGATGATAAATACCCGCCAAACATCGAGCCAACAGCTCAAAAGTGCGCTCCGCAGCCTCAGATTCCTGCGACCCAATATCCTGGAAGTGCGGAATCATCACTGGAAAGTTGCCTTCTGCCAGGACTCGCGGGCTGACTTCAAGAATTTGCATGACCAATACCAATAGAATGTCGCTCAAAGAGCAAACCTTCTCGTCAAAAATATTGGTGTGAGGAACGATCCATACGACGGGGATACTGTTTGCTCGTAAGATATCCACGTAATCAACTGCGAAATCTGTTGAGCCAGTTCGGAGCCTTCGTGCTTGGGCGTTCAGAGTTGACGGTGCTTCCCGGCTACTATACCACCACTGCAGCTTTGCTATCTCGTTCTCATCCATCAAAGCAGGTGTCTTTCGTCGATTACGAAGAGAGCGACAGAAATCCAAGGATCCAACCGAGCTTGGAAGGCCTGCGATGATTTTCAGCGACCTGATTTGTGCCATTTGCGAGCTCTGAATCCACTCTGCTTGCCCTGCGAGATGATTCGATATATTTGTAGACATCGATAGTTGACGGTCAAAGTTCACTATTACCGAATGAGCTACTCGCAAGGTCATGAACTCGGAAGAGCAAACTACTTTTTGATATTTCCGAGAGATGGAGGACTTGCATATGAAGCCCTCTGATTTCAGCTCTCGACGCTGCAGCTGCTTCCTTGTCGATATTCCGAGAAGCTT
Source organism: Hyaloscypha bicolor E (assembly GCF_002865645.1). Taxonomy (NCBI): domain Eukaryota; kingdom Fungi; phylum Ascomycota; class Leotiomycetes; order Helotiales; family Hyaloscyphaceae; genus Hyaloscypha; species Hyaloscypha bicolor. The sequence continues at coordinate 166,007 of NW_020194588.1, read as the reverse complement.
CGGCGATTTCCTCAACAATATCCTTGAAGCTTAAAGAGTATGGTCTGGTAATTGGGGAAAGCGAATGTTTAATCTTGCCTATCTTATACTATTTGACCGCATCCTGAACGAAGCACATTATTTGGACATACAGTTGTGCTACGACACGATTCATGCGATCTGTTTGGTACAAACCCAACGCAAGCTCAGCTCGAGGCAAGACGTCTGCTATCCTCGATACAGTCTTCGATATTTGCGTCAGCAGGTCTTCGTGGTTGATTACGGCCTACGAGTTTAAAGGTTAGCTGCTAGCTTAAGATTAGCCTCAGTGACTGGCTCACAATGAACAAGAACTTGAGCGCTCCCCAAGCAAGGGAAACGTATTCCGGATGATGCTGAGACAAAGTATCCATAATGACCCCATAGTATATCACCCTCTTGGAACAATTTGCCAACCATTTCCGAGCCTTCGACTGTCCCGACCGATTCTGGTACTTCTCTCTGGCTGCAATAACAGCCTCCTCTACATCATGAATTGTCATTGTCTTGGGTGGGAAGATCAGGTTATATTCCTCATCGTTTAACGAGCGCCGGAATAGAGTCCGGGCTTCAAGGTAGGCCGTTTTCGCACATTCAAAACCCCTAAGTTCACGTTTATTAAAAGGTCTGTACTGGGTTTCAATCTGGCTTCTGACCTTTCTTGTGTATCTTTCGCATACCATGTTGACACCCTTTGTTCTGGGTAAACCGAAGGAAGTTGGGCTGAAAACAAAGTGGTAGCCTGGAGAGTCGAATTTTCAAGAAAATGGCTGTCATGCCCACTTCTGGCAGTTTCGTTTGCCTGCAGCCTTGTCAAACATTTCACGAAGCCGGTGCTGGGAGGATGGTTACCATGGCTACTCATCTGACGATTTTGGCGCTAACCTCTTGCGAGGTCTGGCAGTCGTTAAACAGGTGTTGTCTCTGGGTAGATTGTTTGGAAAGCGGCAGGTTGGAAGGTTGAGAAGTGAGGCTGGAGCCTCAAGCCTGGAGCCTCAAGCCTGGAGCCATGGAAGCGCTCGGCATTTCTGCCAATGGCAAATGCCCCCTATAGCCTGGCTCGCTCGTGGGGGCCGACATAGCGGGGCATCCAATGCACCTCTAGCTCAGGCGCTAATCACCCTCGGCTCAGTCAACTCGCCTGAGTAACCTGAGCAGCCCACCTGAGCAACCTGAGCAACTCACCTGAGCACCCTGAGCACCCTGAGCACCCTGAGCACCCTGAGCACCCTGAGCACCCTGAGCACCCTGAGCACCCTGAGCACCCTGAGCACCCTGAGCAGCTCACCCAAGCTAAGCCTAATCATCCTGAGCAAGATTTGCTACATCGTCACGTGTTTTGACTTCTCGTTTTTAGCCAATCGCTCTTGATCTGACCTCTGTTCAAGTAGCGGTGGGCAGGGTTTAGCGTGGCACCTCCACAAACCAGCCAATCTAATTGTCGCTGCTCTGACCCACTTCTCTCCACCAATTACAAATGGCAAGCTTTCAGGCGCTTGTGCGATTCACCAACAACCTCACTTCTGAAATACCGATACCCTCAACCCTTCTTCTTCATTTCTATTGGAAAGTAATCGATTTATTGATGGAAAATCGATATATTGGAGTTTGACAATCTGTAGAATGACTAGATACAGGAGAGTGAAGAGTAAAAAAGGAGAGGAGGGAATCTAAAGTACAGTTCTTATATACCCACTAGTGGGTGGCGATTTCCTCCAGAATATTATAAATCAGATGACTCATATATATTAGTGAGCGTTCCCTGAGCTTCCATAGTGAGCTATTCCATAGGCTTCCATAGTAAACTATTATAAATGAGAGTGGCGAAGCTAATATTAGTAATTGAACCTGGTACTGGAAGGACTAGTAAGCTAGTACCAATTCAACAATTTCCATCCGCTCCTTAGCTATCTCATGTCGCCGTCTGCATATCAAAGAATCAAAACCTCGAAGGAGAGCCGCAGAAACATATATCGCAATGCCAGAGACTGCTCCTCCGCCCCCGCCCCTTGGTTGGCAGGACACGGACCCCTCGACTCTCCCAGAGTTCCTAAAAAACCTACCTCCTGCCCTGATGTGTCACAATATCCGCAATTTCCAAATGACAAACCGTCATCCTTTGGGGGGCGTGGTACTCTCGAAGCTCGGCAAGTAACGCGCATTCTCGAGAATGCCAGGATCCCGTGCTGCATTTGTGGGATCGGTGCCCTGATATATTATGGTGCTGCCCGAGTAAAGAATGTACGTGATCCTAACACTACCAAAGAATAATCATTATTATTCTGATTTTGCGTTCTAAATGTTCTTGTGTTTGCCAGGATTGGGAAATTTGCGTACCCTCCGAGTCGAAGGATAGAGCTGAGGCGCTGCTGAAGTCGGAGAATTACATCGACGAGTACATTTCTCTACCACCATGGCCATTTACGGGCGTGGGATCCCTTAGTTATACTTATACTCGCTTCAAGTTTACAGGAGTTTCATTCTACTTTGTCTTGGTTCCGTCGAAAGACATTCATCTTCCCTGCGAACCCCAAAACTTTCAGCGAAGTCATAACGATCTACCTTTCCCTAAGTTGGATTTATTGATCCAGAGTTTCCTCGAAATGAACGACCACGTGTCTTTAGCCGATGCTATTGACGGTAGCAACGTATCTGAAAAATGGGGTGTCGAAAATCTTGACTTGGAAGGCGAAGTGGACCTGGGTTGGGCGGAATGGAAGAACAGTATCATACGACAAAAAGATGGGAACGGGCCCCACTTTGGATTGAATCCAATAAGACAACATGTTGAGAAACGTTGGCTCTGGGAATTCATGGTCAGGAATAAAGGGGGAAGACGAGGGTGGACCCAGCCCACGGAGCTGTTCGCCACTCGGTTTCGACTGCACGGCGACTCTGATCCGTGGCTGGAGAAGAGAGATAATTGCTAGAAAGATAATCACATCACCTGGTTCTCAAAACTTCATTCAAACCCACCATTCTTCCCCAACTTCTTCCACTTTCAATAAGCTATGATATAATCATATTATATTTCCTTGTGCCGTGTTCGACTTCTGGTAACCCAAGTAATCTATATCTATTCAAAATGACTGTGGCCGGGAGAAGGGTGATACTGGTAATTCACGGGGATGCCATGGTTCTGTTTACGGGGAATGAATTATGAAGAGCCAAAGAAAAGAGCAACAGAAGTTACCAAGGAGTCCAAGTACAAGAAGGGAGCATGATAGTTCTGCTAACAACAGTCCGAACTAAAAGAGATCAAGTGAAAAGAAACCAGGAAGACCAGTCAAATGACAACAAACATACTGAAGATTACGTGTAGAATCAGTGAAAGGGAGTGAACAACAAGTGCGGGCTACATAGGAAAGCAGTCAATCAAGTGCAATAATACAACCTGAGAAATCCATGTATGCCAATATATAACTAGCCAGTCTAATCCAGACCCAATATCGTTCTCGCATAGTTGGTATCTTCTTGCGAATTCTGATCGGCGAAATCTTGAAAGAACAAGGACCGGTGGGCGTAGTTGAGGGCATTGCGGCAATAATAAATCTCGTTGGCGTGGTATTTAAGCAGCCATTCTAAGTCTTGGTAATCATTTCCTTGGTTTCCGGTAGCTCGACGGGTATTGAATGCATCAAGTTTACTACGGAATTGGAAGAAGATGTTGATAACACGGATTTGGTTGTTGCCTAGTGGTGTTTGTTGCGCCGGTGGGGTAACGAGCTCGGTATCGTTAGGGATGTTACGGGGCGTGTTTAAATTGCCTGTGGATAATTAATGAGTGCCAGATAAATACTTTGATAGCCTTCCGCTTTATAGCTAAGACTCGACATACCATTAATGATAATATCTGCGCTGACAGCGTATGCACGATAACCTGTATCAAATTGCCCACCGGTGTGGACAAATATCTCGATGGAGGTTTGGCCGTGGATTGCTGGCACTGACAGCCTGGGATTTGAGTTAGTTAAACTGTCTATTCTTTGTTGAGTAGGATTACCTTACCTTGAGATCTGTAATAGGATGGCCTTAAGATATTCCATGGTCGTCCCCAGGCTCGGCAACGATTGGCGTTTTGCACTATCGATAACAATCGATGCCACAATTACGGGTGACCATAGCGACCAAAAGGGTCAATGGCTTTTTCCGCAAAATCGAATTTTTGGAAAATCGCATTTTTGACCCATTATATATTACTTACTTGAATTATTCCACTTTCAATATATTGCACGCATTATACGGTACTAAAAATGCCTCTAAAGATTAATCTTAAGCCTTATAAAAATAAGATTCTTAGTTGGATCTCTGAGAAGTATATAATTCCTGAGATTTTAAGTAAAATAAAAGAAATTCTATAGATTGAATATAGCCTAAAAACACTAAAACAAGCTCTCTCTAATTAGGGTATATTGCATAATAGAAAAAATAGGTCTCCTGAGATTAAGAGAATCAAATTATATATCTCTGAGTTATTTGCAGGCAATTATAATAATAATATAATTCTCTAAATACTTTTAGTTAAGGGAATACCCCTCTACTACTAATAGCTTATATAATATAGGCTAGATCTTGGCCTTATTTAAAGAATAATAATAGAGGAAAGAGAGTAGAAGTACTAATAGCTTATAGGTATTATATATAAGAGAAGTTAGACTATAGGAGGATTAAAAGCTATAGAGCAGGCTTAATTAAGATATATTTCCGTTAAATAGGGGTTACTACTTCTCGTAAATTAATCTATAATATTATTAAGGGCCTAGATAGTAAGGGCTATAAGCGTTATATAAATAATATATAGTATAAAAAGCAAGAGATAATAGTTAAAGGCCCGGATTAGAGGTAGTCTCTTAATTAGTATAATAAGCTAGCTCTATAGGGCTTCTAAATCTATACTACTATTAATATTTATTCTTATAATATTATTTAGTACTATATAGGCATTTCTAATTATATAATATATAGTATACTTAGCTAATTTCTTTAGGTACTCAGAAAGCTTAGCTATTATTCCCGAGTAATTTCCTCTAATAAAAAAGAAGAGGTCTCTTTTATTACTAAAGTCTAATATATTCTCTCTTATATAATAATACTAATTCTTTCTTTTAAGAAGATCTATTACTTTAGAACTAGTATAAAGAATTAAAGAATTAAGTTTTAGTAAAATTAACTTAAGAAATTCCGGCTATATTATTAGTATATTTATATTTATATCTATTTATATAATTCTTTTACTTGGGCTAATCTAATATAGGACTTTTTTTGAGCCTTTATAGTAGCTAGGGACTTTAATAGTACTTTTATGAACCGAATTACTATACTAGCTATTTATATATTTATTATATAATATACTATAGTATTATATATAAATATATAGAATTACTACCGGATCCAGAAAGATCTAAAGAGGAAATACTATATAGTAGGAATTTCTATATTTTTCTATAAATATATAGCTATTAAATAATATAGGCTTTTAGTAAATAAAGGGCTTTTAGCTAAATTAGAGCAAGATTATATTAATTAGAATAAGTTATTTCTATAATCTTTTTCTTTTTCTAATTTGGGTAGTAGCTTATAATATAGCTTAATTTAGAGGCTTATATAATTCTTATTTAAGTAAATAAACCGAGCTCTAATATCTTTTTATTATTAGTTTCTCTTTTTAGCTCTAGAGCCTCTTAGTTAGCTAGACTACAAATATATCTTTATATACTAAGATTATTAGCTATAGATATTAATAAGTATTTACTATATAATATCTTAATATAATATAAATTATAGCTTATAGATATTGGAATTAATTCTTTAAGCCTTATAAAAGAAACTAGTAAATTAGACGGTTTTAGGCTTTATATTAAGGTATATTACTGCCTTTAGCTTACTATATAATATTATATTACTAGTAGAAACTTAAGCCTATAGCTAGAACTTGTTCTAAAGATTAAAATTAGTACTAAAGAGATATAGCAAAATGGATCTCGCCTTAAGTAACTAATCTTAGAGAACTAGAAGTTTATAAAGACTATATAATTCTAATAAAGAGAGATTAAAGAAGTAGATATTAGTAAAGAAAGTAATTTATGTAAGTTAGATAAGAAGAAGTAAAATAAAAAGCAGCCGGATAAAAGAGACTTATTAGAGTAAAAGGCCTAAAAGAAGAAGTAAATCTTTATTTAAGGATTTTACTATCTTTTTATCTTTATTATATAATTTACTTATAATTATATCTTTTTTCTTTCTTTACTTTAAAATACTTTCTAGAAAGATTTCTGGCTTTCTTTTCAAATGCCCTATATATAGAAATACTCTTAATAAGCCTAGCTAGTTCTAGTATAAGTAATATAATATAGAAGTCTCTTATTTATTTAATTTATATAATTTAAAACCTTAGTATTATAGTATTTCTCTAATTAATCTTATAATATCTTCTCCTATATTATAAAATATAAAAGAGACTACTATTAAGATTTTAGATAATAATCCGATATCCCCTATTAGTAGCTTCTATTATATAGCCTTCTCTTCTTTTCTATTATTACTTATAGAGCTCTTTATTAAATTTTATTAAGCCCGGGCTAAGCCTAAGTAAGAAGCCTTTCTAATTAAATAAGAAGAGAAAAAGAAGACTAGATATCTTTCCTTTATATTATATAATATATAGGCTATTAAACTATATCTAAATTACTCTAGTTAGATTAAATTAAGGCTAAAACCTTCCAAAGCAAGTAATTTAAGCCTATTTCTCTCTATATTTATTATCTAATTATATAGGCCAAGAGTTATTTCTTATATAATAATTATAGCCGGTTTATATTAAGTTTCTGCTATTACTACTACTAGAAAAGAGCAGAAATGTCTGAATACTAGCTTTTTTTATCCTCTTTTATTATCTATAATTTCAGGTAGAAAAATCCAAGTTTAGATTTTAAAAGAAAATTATATAATTAGCTCTCTTTAAAGTTTAAAGATATTATATCTAGCTATTTAATAAAGAGCTTAACTCTTTTTTTCTTATATCTTCTCAGTTCTATATTCTTAATATATATATATATTCCTTATTTATTAATTATATAATACTTATATTATTTTAGGAAATAATATTAAATATAAGGTTTTTAAAATAAATCTCTTAAAACTTAGATATTAGAATAATAATCTAATATAAGCCTTTATTATTAATAAGCTTATAATAAGTATTCTAAATAGAAGATATAGCTAAATATATAGTTATATAAAGAAGCTAGTTCTCTAAACCGGGAAATATAAAACTTAAATAGCTATAGCTTAAAAAAATAAAGATAATTTCTTTTTATAAGATCTAAAAGAGCTTTCTTCTAGAGAAATTTATATAATAGAGAATCTTTTACCTTATTTAGTTATATTAGTTTAAAAGAATATTTATAAGTTTCGGGCTTATTTAATTCTATTTATAAAGAATAAAGACCTTATTCAGAAAAGCCTTTAATACTATTAAAAGAGATATAAGGCTATTCTTATATTACCTGAACTATTTAAGCTATTATATAATAGAGAAAAGAAGTTATCTCTCTTGCTTTTCTTTTTAACTTCTCTTTTAATAGGGGTTACTTCTTCCTAATTAGAAGCCGTTAAAAAAGAGAAGTATCCGGTTTTATAAAACTATATTTTATTATATAATTAAATAGTTCAAAAAGTAAGTTCTTTTATTAAGCTATTTCTCTACTTTTAACTAATATTTATTTCTAGCCTACTAAAGTAGCTAAAGCTAAATATATAAAAGTCGAGCCTATTATTAAAGTAGAGCCCTTTTAATCTATTCCGAAACTAATAGTATTAATATAATACTTATTTAATTTATATACTAATACTTCTCTAAAAAGAAACTTTCTTCTAGCCAAGTTCTAGCCTTACTAAAAGAAGCTATCCTTTTTTCTCCCTAATTCGCACTTTCTAACTTTCCAGAAACTATATATTAATATATAAATCAGTGATCTGTAACTCTTAAGTATAAGAAGATAGCTAAAGAATATAAAAGTATACTTCTTATTAAGCTTTAAGAGCTTAAAGACTTTATAGAGAAAGAAGATATAATTCAGAATTTGGTAAGCTATACTTTTAAGGAAAGAAGAAGCTTAAGTAATTATATATAAAAGCAAATATAATCTCTTTTAGGTCCAGAGGTATTTTGTCTAGAAGAATAAGCTAAGAAGCAAATTAGGCCAAATTATATTCAGACTAAGAAGAATTAAGCTCTAGCTAAGAGAGAGAGAGAAAGGGCTATTTCGCTTATTTAAAGTATATTATATAGTAGAAGAATTAGAAAGATATTTATAAAACAGATTAAATAAGTTAAGTCTAAGGGTTTAAAGAAAAGAGGAAAGAATCTAAGAAAGAAATAAGGCTTTTTAACTTGGTTTAATATTAAGAGATTCTATACTTATTATATAATATTTTGGAACTAGATTAAATTCTCTTTTTCTTAATTTTTAGGTATTTCCAAATTAAATTATAATTATAAGTAAAATTAAAAGAGGACAAATATTAAGAGCTTAATATAATCTATTAGATATTATATAAAAGCCAAGTAATTATATAATATAATAAAAGTAGTTCTATTTATTTATTTATAATAAAAGAAATATTCTAGCTAGAGTAATATTTAGGCTTTAAAATCTAGCTACTTTATATAATTTGAGGGAATTTAGGCCATTTTCTACTATTGCCCTCTTTTCTATTATTATTAATATCTCAAGTACTATATTAGATTATATAACTATAATAAATATAGTTACTATATACTTTATATTACTCTTTTTTAGGAACTCTTAAATACTTCTTAAAAATGCCTTAACTATTTTAATAAGTAATATAAGAAGTTTGAATATTAACTTGGCTACTATATTATTTAGTATAGATTATATAAACTTAGAAGAAGTAACTTATACTTGTTAGATTAAGATTATATTAATAATCTTAGAAAGAAGTAGGATATTAAAGATAGTAGTAATATAGAGACCTTTAATTATAATATCTAAAGGTTCTGGATTATTAATATTAAAGATATACTTCTACTAAGGGCTACTATTAATAACTAAGGACTGGAGCTTATTTCCTTCTATATAAAGGAAGTACTAAATATTATTAGAAGCGTCTATACGAGTTCAGACAACTAGATTTTATTGAGCTTGGGCTGCTATTATATATATATAAAGTATTATATGTAAAATATTATATATAAAGTATATATAGAGAGAAAGAATATATAAGTATATATATATAAGGAAATTGGAGGAAGGATTGGGAGCTGAGAGCCTATTTTATAGATATCTGGGGCCAAAAATAACTTAAATAGAAGCCTGAATAATTCAGATTAAGCTATAAATTAAGCTGTAAATTATATAGTTATTTGATATAGTTCAGATAATACAGGCAAAATAATTGGCTAGGGCCTTAGAAATAGGGCTATAAAGCTGTGAATTATATAGTTATTTATTATAGTTCAGACTATAGGGCTAAAATAATTGGCTGGGGCCTTAGAAATAGTTATATAAAGCTGTGAATTATATAGTTATTTAGTATAGTTCAGATAATGGGGTCAAAATAATTATATATGGCCTTAGAAATATGGCGAAAATGCGAAAATCAGGCATTGACCCTTTTGGTCGCTATAGTCAACCAGAACAATCGTAAGGTATTGATTGTAATCGATAGTACAATCGATTATTTAGCGAGCTAATCCCTACATACGTATGATTTTACCCCTTTTCTAATGCCAGAAGATCCAGGAGTTTAGTAGAGTACTATACTATATATAATAAAGGTAAGGCTCTCTCTTATTTACTTATTTAAAGAAAGTATCTAGAACTCTACTTCTTTTCTAGTACTTAAGGTACTCCTGCGTCTTGTTTCGGCTTCAAGCTACCCCCTATTCTAGGTTGCTTACCGTACGACAAGCCCCTGAAAAGACTCCCTCTGGCTCATCGCTCATTAGTACTATTAAAATAATATTAATAGCTATTCCTGCATCCGGTAAGACATAGTCCATACTAGCAAGGGGGTCTGTTACGATTTACCCTACCAAAAATCGGCCGCACTCACATATTACTACCCCTCCTTCCTTTTCTCTTAGCATTTACTATTACTTAAAATATTTACTCTCTCTTTAATTCTTCTCTCTCTCTCTATATATAAAAATATAAAAGTAAGAGGGGGGATTAGGGGATATCAAATTCAAGTAGTTAAAAGCCTTGGTTCTCATTACGAAGGCGACGGGCGAAAAAAACCAGCCACTCGCCAAATCGCGAGGAATACCAAAATCGCTACCTTTAGAAAATTACACTAATATTCAATACAAGGCCTAAACTCTTTACTTTTTAGTTTGTGCGATAGAGAAGAAGCAGATCTATCTTTTATAATAATTTTGCTAGAATTAAATTCAAGTTACAATTACGAGAATTTTTTTATTACAAGGCTAAGATTACACAAATTCTCGCTAAGGGATTTGGACGGTTTTTTTCGCCCGTCGCCTTCGTATTAAAGGCGGGGAAAGGCCCCTTAATATAGTACAAATTCACTAGTCTCCCACTAGCCCCCCCATACGCTGGCTGCCTTAGGCCCATAAGCTTGGCAACTTTTAATGGGGGGAGGGGTTAAGAGGGCGAGTATATAAAAGTAAAAAGCAATAAGTGAAGAGAGAAAGTGAGAAGTAAGCTTCGAGGCTTGTGGGTTGCGAGGAAAAGGGAGCCCTATAATTATAGGCTGCTTATCGCTAAATTTTAGGGCTACGGTCACTAAATTATAGGCTATAGGTACTAAAAATTTAGTGCTTAGCTTTCGTGGGGTGCGGGGTAATAATCATTTAGTAATTGATTACCAATCGATTATAATCAATAGCTAATCAATAGTGCACACAATCGATTACTAATCGATTGCTCAGTAATCGTTGCCGAGCCTGGTCGTCCCGACGGCAATATCGACATCTTGGGTCCGACGGGGGCTTCCTCGCACATACATTGCCCAGCCGCCAAGAAAAGCGAACGGGATTCTGTAATACTCAAAAATTTGGATCATGAATCTCGCTGCAAGGCAGAGATCATTGATTTCTGGCGCGCGTGAACCATAGTAGAGCTCTCCGAAACGTGTGGTATCGTATACCTCGGCCAGTGGGGCCAGAGTTGAGGTCGAGGCTTCGCCTTGTTGTGAAGAACTCATGATATATTTTATCAATTTCAGGAAGGTTTTGTTTGCGAAGACAGAGGGCGCAGAATAATATGGACAAAGTGATGGAGAAGAAACGGCTACAGTAGAGTCTTAAATAGAGGTGGAAAGGAGTATTATATACATTTTTAAGCTATTCTTATCCTTGACAATAGCATGGCATAGCTTTGTTGTACAGGCGCTTACGTTTCAAGACTGGTCTTGAAGAGGGTTTCTCGAATCTGTGCCCCAACTTACTATTCCCAGGAAGCGCCAAAATTTCGATAGCTGGCGCAGCCCGCACCTCGAGACATGTAAGTAGGCTTCGCTCTCAATTGGTGAGTATTGAGGATATTAAAATTCAATATCACAATGTAGGGGGGCTCAGCTCTAGGTTGGTGTTTCAAACAAGCGCTCAAGTTTAGACAACTGGCGCAGCTAGCACTTCGGGCTGCTCGAGTCAGGCAACGGCCGAGTGGCCCATGACCAGGTCCAGCTCCGTGTTGGTGTTTCTTGCACACATTTAGCAGGGTTCTCACAACATTTTGGCCTCAGATCTCTGTAAGTGTTTCATGAAATCGAGGAGTTAGACCTTTCCAGGACCTTCTTGCGCCTTGCTGCATCTACGGGTTGGTTGTTGGCAACCAAGTTGTGACCGGTGAACAATACGCGCCGTCGGATCGATAAGTGTGCGATATAGCCAAAATAAGGAATCAAATGACACAATTACCTTTTTGAAGGCTAGAAAGGCGTACTCTGGGTTACGCGCAGTTGGCTTTGAAGGTTGGTAGGCCGGGAGCCCTGAGCCGGTGCTAGTCTTTCAATGAAACATACATGAAAATAAACTAACAAGTGATAAGTACTTGGCTGAGAATAGATTTTCTCATTCGAGTTACTAAAATTAGTAATTATATTACTGCAATTCTTTTTATAGGCAGTCGTGAGTTGGTAGACTCTTACCAAACCACTAAGTCGGCCTGGCTATTTCTACTTCAACGACGCGCGCCTTGCTATTGCAAGTGTCAGACCTCCAAAAGGGGAAAGATCTCTACATATATAACCTGCCCTCTGTAAGTCTACAGAGCTCAAACAAAGGCCAGAACCGTGACAGCTCTTTATCTTTAGACTCGGGAACTTGCTCTCCTATACAATACTTCTGCCAACCCAACCCCAGTTCTTTTCATCCGAGATTCACGACTTTCACTCAAAAGTTCTCAGTTGGGACTGGTTTACCATGCCATCACGGCCGTCGCGCATGAGTATGTCAGTCATTCTGAATTTGATCACCTTATTCATCCTGATTCGAATTAGCTAGTGTCAACTGGAGATATTCCTCGTATTTCATTATTATCCCCACCTTGCTTCTATATGGTAAGATTCTTTATGTACGAGCCAGCGCCAAAAGCAAGAAAAGTAGGCTAACGCTTGAAATCTACATAGTTCTTTCTCTCACCGGCTGTGTATCAAACTCGCCAGGATTACAAAATATCTTCCTAACAGCGATTCAACACCGGAATGGTAACTTAACTACTACCTCGACAGGAGTTCAATTGCGTGTGGGATACTTCGGTAAGTGCATCATTACACCTTCCATTACTAAAAATAACAATTACGAAAGGAGTATGCGGGCATGCCAGCACGGATACAACTTGTTTCATTTCAGCAATGACTTCGTTGGATAAATTAGCATCACAGCTCAACTCCACCATAAATCTCAGCGATGTTGACATTAACCAAGTCACTGCCCTTCTCTCCGTGGCATTGGTTCTGCAAACCAAAATACTCTTTCCACTTTTGGCTGCCGCTGGCTCTTCGTTCCTCCTTGGCATCACATGTTTCATTCTTTTCAAGTGGGCCGCGAAACGACCTAAAGTCAACCTCACAGAATCTTCTGCCAAGCGATTGCAAATTTACAGGCGGGGTTGCCTCGGCTTTATCTGGACTTCTGTGGGTCTTTCCACCGCCTTGGTGGTGTCAGTCTCCGAATCTACAGCTGCGTTGCAGTTTTGGACGGCCAATGCGCCTGAGTCGAGCATGATTGTGTCTACTGGAACAACTATGCAAGCTTTGCAATGGGTTCTAGTTGTACTATCGGCCCTCTTTGCACTCACGGTTTCTTCTATGCTTAGAGTAACTGAAACCGGGACTCTTCCGGGACCCAGAGGAAATGGATTGCCCCCAATGGGTTCAACAATGCCGCCGGCATCAGGAGGTCGATTCCAATCTCCAGGCCAAGGAGTACCACCACCCCCACCATTTATGTAAATTTGTATATTAATTCTGTTTTCAATTAAATAATAAATCAAGCTTTTTCGAATTAAATAAATATAATTATTACTTCATATAATCTTATTAACTTGTATATAAATTTATTATTTATTTATTAAAAAATTCTTTTAAGCTTTATATTTTTATATTTCATTTAAAAGAATAAATTATATTATTTTTAATTCTTAATTTATTAAAAATATAATTATATAAATAATAATAAAATAATTTATTCTTTTAAAAGAAATATATAAAATAAAACTAGTATTATATAATATAAATTAAATTAATTTATTTTAATTCTTATAAGCTTTATAGTAATTAAATATATTAATTAAAATAAAATAAAAAGAATCTTATTATATAATTAAATAATAGAATTAATTATTTTATAAATTAAATCTTTAATATAAAAAAGACTAATAAATTTTAATATTATAAAAAGAAAATTATAATAAAATAAAACTTATATAAAAGATATTAGAAAGAAAAACATAACTAATACTAATAATAAAAGTATATATAATAAAGTAAAAATAGTATATAATTATAAAAGTATTATTTAATTATTAAAAAGGCAAATAATTTTATATATTACTTTTAAGTTATATAATAGTAAATAAGTTCGTAATTATATAATTATTATATAAAAATTACTAAAATAATATATATTTTTTGAAATAAAGTATAGTTTATTATATTATAATATAAAAAGTATTTATTTAAAGAAAAGAGCTAAAAGTAAGCTTTAATTTTCGAGAAATAAGAAATATAATTATATAAAAATAAGCTTATATATATATAATATATTAATTATAAAACCAAGTTTTAACTTATTATAAACTATAAATAAAATTATAGAATTAATTAAAACGCTTTTATAAAATAATTAAGGTTATTAAATAAAAAGATATATAAGTAAAAAATAAAAGTATTTAATTATAGAAATAATTTTATTAATTAATTACTTTAATAAGTAATCAAAAAAGTTAAATAATTTTATTTTAAATAATTTATTAAATATATTAATATAATTGAGTTTTATTAATAATTTATTAAAATAATTATATTATTAAATTAAATAATAAATATATTATTAAATAGGATTTTAGTTTTCGTTTTATTATAATATTAAGAATTAAATAAAAAATAAATAAAAAATTTTTTTTATTAATAAAAGATATATTTTAATTATTAAGATTTTGTTTTAATTTCTATTAATTTTATTTATTAAAAGTTAAAATTTTTAATAATAAAAGCATATATTTTTATTTTATATTTATTTTAATATAAGTATAATTGGTCACGAAACCGGGCTCTGGGCTTGGAAAGCAGGTAGAGTGGCTCTTAATCCGAGGATTCTAAACTAAGGAGGGAAGCTCTAAGTACAGGAGCTTTGGTATTCTAAAGACTAGCCAGCCGCATGCGTCATCGCGTGGTCACGTGACGCTAAATTTACTAGTGAAGCGGTAGAGCGTAACATAATTCTTTAATTATTATATAATTAAATTAAGTCTAATTAAATATTTAAAATCTTAATTTATTATATAACTTATATTTCCTTATAATTAATAATATTTTTAAACTTTAAGCTTTACCTTTTTTATAACTCTTATAATATCTTTTTATATTTTTCTTTAAATAGAATATATTATTAAGTTTAGTAATTTTATATTTTATTTATTATTAAATATTTTTTATAAAATTAAAATTAATAAATATATATAATAAATATAAGTAAATATTAAGTATTATAAATTTCATTTCTTATTTTAAATATTACTTATATAAATTATATTAAATTATATTTTCTAATTAAATAAAATATTTTTATATATTTAGCTAAATATTAAAAAATATATAAAGAAGTATATATAGTTTTAAAAAAAGACATTAATTAGTTTTTTATTAAAAATATTTTTAAGGTATTTATTAGTAAATAATAAAATAATAAAATGAATTAGTAAGTTATAGAATTATAGTATTAAATTTAGTATAGAACTAATTTCTATTTTTTTATAAGGTTTAGAGAAGTTTTCTTTAAATAAGAAGCCCTAATAATATATATATATTTAGTAATTTATAAGCCTAAAACCTATAATATAAATAGTAATATAAATATAATATTAAAGAACTATTAATTTCTTTAATTAATACCTGTAATATTCGAGGTTTATTATATATCCTTTAATTATAAATGACTTTATATATATTATAATTATATTTCTCTTTTAGAATCTTATTCTTAAGATTTATTAATTTATTCTAGTAAAATATTTAATTAAAATAAATTTCTAATATTTTAAAAAGTAGTTTTATTAATATAATCTAAATAATAAATATAAAAATTATTTAATTAAATTAAGGCTAAATAAATAAAAAGAAATAGTAATTATATTTCAGATAAAAAAACTAGCTAATAATTATAATTTTATTTAGAAACTAAGTATTCTAATTAGTTGAATTTAAAGTACTAAGATATTATTTTATAAAATTAATACTATTTATTGGATTTTATATTAAAATAATCCAAATAGCTTTATAATAAGAATTTAATAAAATATTTATATAAGAAACTTATATAAATATTTCTAAGATTCTAGAAATTATTTATAAGTTTCTAAAAGTATATATTAATTAGTTATACTAATTTCTAATTAAAACTAATATAAAAACTAATAATCAATTCAAGTAATTCTTTATTTTTATAAATAAACCTCTTTATATTATTATATATTCTTTTTTTAATAATTATATATATAATAACTTCTTTTATTTTTATTTTCTAGCCTTTTCTTTTATTCTTTTTCAAGTTTTCTTTAATTATTTTTAATTAATTTTATAATATCTGGCTTTATTATTTATTTTTATAATAATAAATATAAGGGTAATCTTATAGTCTTTTTTTCTATTACTAATAAATACTTGAAATATTTTAAGTATTTATTTATTAATTTCTTTATTTTATATATTATAATATTTAATAAGAAAAGTTATAACTATTATAATAAGGGTTCTAAATCTTATATATTAGTAGTTTTTTTTTAGCTTTAATATTTATTAAAGCTAATATAACTTTAGATTACTTATTACTTATTAAAGGCTTACTAATTCTAAAAAAATACTATTATTATAGGCTAGGCTTTTATATAAAGAACACTAGTAATTCAATTAACTAAATAGAATTCTTTAAGGAAAAAGAAAAGAGAAAAACGAAAAGAAATAAAATTATATTTCTTGAAATATTTAAGTTCTTTAAATAATATATAATTATTATATTAATTTAAGGAAGTATATTATATAATAAAGGCTTTGGCCTTTATTATATAACTTAATAATGGCTTTTAGCCTAGTATATAAATCGGGGTTTAATTTATTATAATTATTATAATATTTAAGAAATTTCTTGAAATTTATTCTAAATAATATTATACTAATATAAATAATACTATTAATTAGGTCTTTAAAAACTAGAAAAAGTTTAATAAGTTTCAGAATTTTATTTATTGTTTTAATAAAGCTAATAAAAATATTATTTAAGTTAGTATTTTAAAGATAAGTTTTTCTAATATATTTAGATATTTATTAATTTCTTAAAAAAATATTATAAAGTTTACTTTTAGGGTATTAATTTTATTAAGATTTTTAAATTAACTATTAATAGTACTTTAAGTATTAATAATATAATACTTATAATTATTCGAGATTTAATTTTAGAAATTCAAGTCTTTTATAAGATATATATAAGATATATATAAATATTAATATAGCTATTTCTTTAGAAATCACATATATAGTTACGGGATACGGGATACGAGATATAGGTAATAGGATATAGGTAATAAGGTATAGAATATAGGATATAGTTATATAACCTCGTATCTTATTAGTAACTTGACTGGTAAACTAGATCTCTTTAGACTTAGCAGATTTAGGGATTATATATTAATACTATAATACTATAATTCTTACTTCTAAATAATAATAACTTTACTAACTAATATAACTAGTATTTCTATATTTATATAATAGTACTATATATTACTAGTAAACTAATACTAATTAGTTTATATATATAGATTAGAGAAGATTTTAGATTAGTCCTAAAAGTATTTAATAGCCTAAGACAAATCTAGTCTATTTTATATTAAAGAAAAGAACTATTTATTAACTTTATAAAAGTATTTAGTAACCTATAAAAAAGATATCTAGCTCTTACTAATTAATAAGTAATTAGCTATTTAATTATTTATCTATTTAACTTCTATTATTCTTTAAAACTAACTTCTTTTAGCCCTAAGACTACTTTCTTAGAAACTATCTTTTTTACTTATATAATACCTATATTTATAGGACTCTCTCTCCGGAATATATATTCTATATATATCCTTAAAGCTCTTTAACTACTACTTCGATTTTATTATTAAATTGAGTTCTTTGAGCTTTAGACTTTCCCGGAATTATAATATTTCACTTTCTAAATTTCTTATTATAAATAAAATATTTAAGGGCAAAATATTTACTTTAATACCTATAATATCCCTGGATATCTGGGGTATCTGGTATCTAAACTAGGTATCTGGTATCTTAATCAGGTATCTGAGCTAGGTATCTGGTATCTAAATCAGGTATCTAAACCAGATATCTGAACCAGATATCTGGATATCTTTATTACTAAATTCTTTCTATAAACCTACTATAAACTACCTTATCTTTAAACCCCTCCTGCTACGAATTATATATATATACTAGGAAGAACCTGAATTCGGTTTAGTATAGATACTATTAAGAGAAAGAAACTAATTAAGAAATAAGAGAATAGTATTAATCTAGTAATTATAATAAAAGCTAAACTTCAGGAATATATAACTACTAAGATATATTAGTATATCTTATATAGGAAAAGTAATAATAATCTATAGGATCTATTCCAGAATAACTTTAAAAACTTTAATACTATAGTATATAATCTAATTAATTATATACTTATATAAAATCTTTGAGCCTAACTTTAGTATAATAGTATTTATATTAAATAGAACCATAGAAATCTTACTATTATATAATTCTTTATTAATCTTACCTAAGAAAAAATAAAGAATATATAAAATAAAGCTAATATTATTAATAATAATTTAATTAGAATAAATCTTTTTTAAGAATCTATTATATTAGTTTATTTTACTCTAGATAAAACTAGATATAAGAGAACTAGATAATCTTAATTAAGAAATCAAGCTATTTATTTACTTTTTCTAAATTAAGGCTATTTATTACTTTTACTTTTATTACTACTAGTATTACTACTAAACCCGAATTACTATTAATTAGTATCTACTATTTCTACTAGAAAGCTTATTAGGGAAGTAGTAAAAATATACTTTAAAGTATAGAAATATAATAGAACTAATAGTAGTTTTAATTATAAACTTACTATTTTCCTTAATATTTACTAAAATATAAAGCTTTCAGAAAAGATACTAATAAGAGCTTTTCCTACTATATTAAAGGAACTAGTATAAGACTACTTCTATAATAACTAGCTCTCGAGCCATATATATAAAGAGGCCTATATAAATATTTATAGCTTCTTTAAAGGCCCCGGTTACTATTATTAAAATTTAGATAAATAGAATACTATTATCTTAGTAACTATAATAGTAAAGAAACCTAAAAAGCTAATATTTAAGCTTATCTAAATACTAATTAATAACCTATATAAATTGTAATATAGCCTTATTCCTGTCTTATAAAGTACTAAATTCCTATATAATAAGATTATTATTTCTTATTAAGGCTTACCGGTATACTAATATATAGTTTCGGACCCTCCTAATAATCTCGGCTAGCTTATTAATAAGCTCTAATTATCTATTACTACCTATAAGAAAAAGTAATAAATTATTACTAAAACCTACTTTACTAATTAATAATACTATTCTCAAAATCCTTTAAATTACTATTTATTCGGAAATTATTAATATAGACCTAGCCATAACTTCGGAATCTATAATAACTACTTCAAGCCCCGTAATTATAATAATTATACTCTAAAGTTATATTTTATATATAAGAAACCCAAATACCGCTTATAGAAGTATATACTAAAGAAATAAGAAACTAAGAAGGCTTAATTTAAGAATAGAAACGTTTACTAATTTAGATCCCGAAATACCCGTAACTTTAATAAATACTTTAGTAGTACTTATATATAGTATATTACCGAATTTAAAGAAAAAGAGAATAATAAAAGTAATAAGGACAAACTAGTAAGTAATACTTTTAAAGCCTTACTAGCAGAAATAAATAAAAGAGAGATATATTACTCTAATTCTTACTTTATTTCCGTTAAGAGCTTCCTAGCTACTCCTATAGCCCTTACTCTTACTATTCCCATAACTAATACCCTTATAAATAACCTTATTTCTCTTTCTCTTATATACTAGATAATAGGCAAAAACTATACTTTAGAGCCTATTAAATAGATAGAAATGTAATAGGTATATATAATAGTATATAGACAGGTATTAGATATTATAGATCTAGTTTCCTATTTTAGGTAAAGCTTATAATCGGAATTATACGGGCAATCGGAATTATATGAATTATATAGAATTATATTTCCTAGTTAAGTAAAGTGCTTTGCAGGCTTGGCTAAGTACTAGGGAATATATAGGGAGATACTTCTAGCTTTGGAAAGGGATATTAATTAGTTTTTTATTAGAATTAATTCTTGGAATTAGTTATATTTGCAAGTATTACTCTATAGCTTACTTACCTTAACTACTTATATATTACCCTGCTATTATATGTCTTATATTCTAATTAATCTAACCTTCGGGAAGTAGTTTATTACGAGATAATTAAGCTATTAATAGACAAAATATTAATAGCTAGAGTATTAACCAGAAGAAGCGCCTCTACTATTACTAGAATAACCTAACCTGGTATTCAGGGGAGTGCCTAGTCAAGTACTCTTTATATTACCTAATTAGGAGAAGGAAATAGAACTTAGATACTCCCAGAACTAGCGGATAGGATAATAATAATAGAGAAATTAGTAGCGGCTTGCTATTATATTATTAAGTTAGAAATAGAGATATAATAGAGAGAAGATCTAGAGAAGCTAGAAGCTTAGATCTATTATTTTAAAGATATTCGGATACCCGGTATAGAACCCGTTATACCCCCGGCGGTACCCTTGGTTTAGAGAACTCCAAAAACCCGAGAACTACCTATTTACTAGGGAAAGAGTATTAAAGAAGCCCAGGACTTCTTCTATTAAATAGAGTTAAAGTAATATAAAGACGGTAGAATTACCTAGACTACTAATATAGTAAAGGTTATATATTATACTTCCTATTTTAAGAATATAGCCAGAGATATCTGGAAATATAGGAAGTAATTAGTAGGTATTAATACTACGGATTAAGAGACCTTTATTAAATTTATAAAGGATTCTATCTTAGATCCAGAAAACTATAATAATAATATCCTTACTAAGTTTAAAGATACTAAATAATAGCCAGGCCAGAGTATTTAAAGCTTTATATCTTACTTAGATAGCCTATTAGATAACTTGGGATATATGGGTTTATTATAAGAACGGAATAATTTATTTAGTAATTTAAGACAGGAGATTTGGAACAAGATTAATTATTAAGGAAATACTTTATAAGAAAGAGAGAAGCTTATTTCTATAGCTATAAGAGTTAAGAATAATTTAAACCTATTTACTTAACGGGAATATAATAATAAGCTAATAAAATAGTAAAAGAAAGGAAATAGGAGAAAAGAGAAAGGAAATAATAAAAGAAAACAGAAGAGAAATATATCCCTATTATAAGATTTATAAAACCGGAATAGTAAAGGTATAATAATAGGGTTTAATATAGTACCTGTATTGGGATCTATAAGACCGGATATAATTTGCTTTACTTGCCAGAAAGAAAGTTACTATATTACTACTTGCCCTAATTAAAAGAAACCAACTTATTATAACTATAATAAGTCTGGCTATAAAGTATATAAGTACCTAGAACTAAAGAAGCCGGAAAACGAATATACCTTATAATAGTTATACTTATTTATATTATAAAAGGCAAGACTCCTAAAACGAGAATAGTAATTAAGATTACTATTAAAATAATAAAAAATAGGTAAAGAATTAGAGTATTAGTAGACTCGGATATAGAGGCCAATTATATAAAGAAGAAATTAGCTTTAGATATAAGTATTTTATTAATATTAAGGGCAACTCTCTTATCCTTACTAGAAAGAAAAAGAATCTATTTATATAGAAATTATATTCTTGAGATTATTACTAAAAATATACTAGGGAACTAAAAGAAGGCTAATATATACTTTATATTATATAATTTTAATCTAAATCATATTAATATAATACTTGAATTCCTATAGCTTTACTAAGTTAATTCCCTAATTTCCTTTAGGGAAGTAATATAGAGATACCAGATTTAATTATAGAAGATTAAAGTTCTAAATACTAGGAAGTTTACTAAAATAATAAAGTATAAGATACATATTTTTCTATTAATTACCTATCCTATAATAAATAGCTAAAAGATTACTACTATTACTACTAATAAAATAGTTATATTTCCCAAGAAATATTGGGACCTTTTCCAAGTATTTTCTATAGAGGCTATAGGTATATTACCCGACTATTATATAATAGAGTATTATATAGATCTGGAACCAGAGTCCTAACTACTATATAATCCTATATATACTTTATTAGAAAGAGAGCTTAAAATCCTTTAGGAATATCTTAATACTAGCCTAGAAAAGAAATAGATCTATTATTCTACTAGCCTAGCTAGTATCCTAATTATATTTATTCTAAAAAAAAGAAGCGGCCTATATTTATATATTAATTACCAGAATCTAAATAGGATTACTATTAAGAACCAAATACTATTACTACTTATTAGTAAAACTATAAATAGGCTTTATAGAATAAAGATATATACGAAGCTAGACTTAAAAGATACTTATTATTAGTTATAAATACGGGAAGGCAATAAGTAGAAAACGGTATTCCGAATATACTATAGATATTTTAAGTATTATATTATATCTTTTAGACTATCTAATACTCCGGTAATATTTCAGATATATATTAATTATATACTAATAGGCCTTGTAAATATTATCTATATAATTTATCTAGATAATATTTTAATTTATTTAGAGAACCCAGAATAGTATATAGTAGTAGTCTAATATATACTCGAGTAATTATAATAATACTAGCTTTTTATAAACTTAGTAAAATACGAGTTCAATATAGAGAGAATAAAGTTCCTGGGATTTATAATTAGCCCAGATAGTATAGAAATAGAAGCTAGTAGGATTATAGCTATTAGGGAATAGCCGGCCCTAAAAAATAATATCCGAAAAGTCCAAGTATTCCTAGGTTTTACTAATTTCTATTAGAGGTTTATTTATAAATACTCTAAGGTAATAAAAGAATTAACTAATTTATTAAAAACTAGTAAAAACCCACAATATTATTTTAGCTAGATAAATAAGGCAAATAGGGCTTTTAAGGAGCTATAAATTATATTTATAATAGTATTAATTCTTTATTATTTTAACCTAGCCTTAAAGATTTATATAGAAACGAATACTTCAGGATTTATAATTATAGGTATAATTTCCTAGCTTTTTAGTAAGAAAGCAAAAGCCAGGTAATACCCTATTACCTTCTATTTAAAGAAGATAACTATAATTAAAAGCAGGTATAAGATATATAATTCTAAGCTCTTGGCTATTATTCTGGTATTTTATATCTAGTAGCATTACCTAGTATATATCTAGTATACTATTATTATTAAAACAAATTATAATAACTTGAAATACTTTATAACTAAGAGAAAACTAAATAATTAATAAATAAGATAGGCAGAGAAGCTAGCTATCTTTGACTTTGTCTTAGAATACTAGCCAGGATATAGTAACTCTACTAATAGGCTATTAAGAAGGCCAGACTTTATAGCAGGTATAAATAAAGATACTTTATTACCTATACTTTATAATAAGCTATAGAATATAGAACAGAGAGCCCTATAGATAGTAGTAATAGGATACTATACTATTCCTATAATACTATAATTTAAGGCCCAGAAAAGAGGAGGTAGGTATTCCTTAATTAGCAAGATACTAAGGAATTCCGAAAGAGAAGTCTATTTTAGTAATAGAATAGTACCGGAAATATTACTACTTGAGCCTATTACTAGTATAGCTAGTTATAAATAGTATATACTACGGATTCTAGCTATATAGGTAGCTAGGTCCGAAATAGTATATAAGAAAGGCAGAAAGATATTACTTAAATTACTATTATAATACTAAAGGCTCGATCCGTTAGTATAATACTAATAGTATAAATAGTTCTTAAAAAAGACTTCTACTAGAGCTATTAAGACTTAGGAACTTAATATATCTGGGTTATTAAAATATTAGGATACTATTTATATATTAAATAAGCTAGCTCTCAAAAAAGAATTACTATAAGCTAACTATAATAATTCTATAGATAGGCATTTTAGTACTAGTAAGATACTAGAGATTCTCTAGAGAAAATACTTCTAGTAAAGTATAAAAAAGAATATAAAAAACTATATTAGAACTTGCCCTATATATTAATAGACTAAGGTAAAGAGATATCTACTATATAGTATACTCAGTTTATTTTCCCTTCCCTTTAAACTATAGCAAGAAATTACTATAGACTTTATTATAGGGCTATTTCCTTCTAGGTTTCGCAGTAAGGTATATAATTTTATACTTATTATTATTAATAGATATATGAAAATAGTATAATATATTCCGACTACTAAGGAAATCTCGGCTCCTGAGTTAGTAGAACTATTTATATATTATATTATTAAAGACTTTAGTATATCTATAGGTATAATCTCTAATAGAGGATCTGTCTTTATAAGTAAGTTCTAGTCAAGTCTATACTTTTACTTAAAGGTTTAATAATAGCTAAATATAATATTTCACTTATAAACTAATAAATAAATAGAGAATCTAAACCAAACTCTGGAATAGTATTTGAGATACTATACTAGCTACTAGTAAGATAACTAGATAATAAAGCTTACTCTTATAGAATTCATATATAATAACTTTATATATTTAATAATAAGAATTTCTCTATTCTATATATTATACGGATTTTATTCTAGTATTAAACTATATATTAAGAATAATATTCCAGAAAGAGAAGTACTAGTAATACAGGAAAAAATATAGAGAATTCAAATAGAACGGGAGGTACTAGAAAAGTAATAGTAAGAAGTAATAGATATATAGAAAAAGTACTATAATAAGAAATATATTAATAAGGAATTTAATATATATAATAAAGTTATATTTTATATAAAAAATATTTAATAGCTATAACCTAGTATAAAGCTAGTAAATAAATATCTCGGTTCCTTTAAAGTTCTAGAAGTTATAGGAATATATAAATAGGTATATTACTTAAAATTACTATTATTATATTAGATCTATAATATTTTTCACGTTTCTTTCTTGGAACCATAGTACCTATAAGCTAGTACTATGGTAGAACCAGAACTAGTCGAGATTAAGGGCAAAGAAGAATTCGAGATAGAATTTATTATAGCCTATAGAGAAAATAGAAAAGAAAGAAAATATCTCGTTTATTAGAAAGGCTACTTACTAGTAAATAATATATAGGAACTACTAAGTAATCTAGAAAATATAGCTTAAGAATTACAAGAATACTTGGAAAAGAATAATATTATAATACTATTAGCCAAATAGAAATATAAAAGATAAATACTTTTATTAGAAAACTATTAAAAACCATATATTTATTTTTGGAAAAACTATATAAAAATTATTAAGAACTTTAAAAACTTTAATTTCTATACCCTATAAATACTTTACCCTTATAACTACTCTTTACTATTCTTATTATTATCCTTATTAGAATTCTTTCGAGAAATAAGTAATAAATTAGCCTATAAAGCTATTAGCTATTAGTAAGAAATAAGGAAAAAGTAAGCTTACTTAATACTAAAGAATATTAATTATACTATTAAGAGTACTTTATATTTATACTAAGCTAGTAAGAATTACTTAATCTATTCCTTGGATTATTAGGGAAATCCGTTAGCCTTAAATAATAGCTTTAATATAAGAAGTATATACTATTTAGTATAGAAAAAGAATAATAATAGCCTTTTCCCTTTTAGGCAAAGAATAAGGAAAATACTTATATATATTAATAGCTTAAAGAAGGCGGTTTAACCGTACTATATATACTTAAGGAACCTTAGATAATATTAAAATAGGGAATAAATAAAAGAAATTATAATTTATAGAATTATACTTCTTATTCTTAAAGTAGTAATAATTATATACTAAGTAATTATTACTCTTAATATAAGTAAGGTTAGGAAACTTGGTAATATTCTTGGAATATTAAAGATAATAAGGGCAAATTAAGAATATAGAAGTATTAGCCAAACAGGTAATAATAGGCTAACAAGTACTAAGAGAAGTATTTATCTTAATAAATAAAGAAGTAGAAAAGGGAATTAGAAGGGAACTTAAATAAAGCTTAAAAGAGCTTAAAAAAGGCTTAAAGAAGAAAGGTAAGAAATAAGGAGAAGCTAGATATAGTATTATAGTTAAGAAAAGAAAGATTAGTTAGTAGGAAAAAAGAGGCCTTTTTATAATATCCTCTCCCTAAATAATAATCGCGAATTCGGAACTAGCTCTATACCAGGAATACCTAGAAAATTCCAAAGAAGGAATTTATAAATAAACCAGAAAATCGGATTAACTTTTCTAAGCTCTTAGGCCTATAGAGTAATAATTTATTCGCAAATAAAAACTAAGTTAGAATTTACAAACTAATCAGAAGACCAGAAGAGCTTCCTACCTAATAGTATATATTATACCCGTACTACTTTTATAAGAGGGAATTACTAGAGGCAATTTGCGGATTAGCTAGACAGGGTTAGTAAACTATATTCTCAAGTCTATTACCTAGTATAATAATAGGGCAATTATAGGGAGTCTTTAGGGAGGACTAATAGCCGGAAAGGTTTCAGGGAATTATTTATAATACTATTCGCAGTTCTCTTAGGCCTCTTGGGAATAAGGGCCCAAAAAAGGGGTTAATATAATAGGTATATGTAATAGTATATAAATAGGTATTAAATATTATAGATCTAGTTTCCTATTTTAGGTAAAGCTTATAATCGGAATTATATAGGTAATTGGAATTATATAGATTATATGGGATTATATTTCCTAGTTAAGTAAAGTGCTTTACAGGCTTAGCTAAGTACTAGGGAATATATAAGGAGATACTCCTAGCTTTAGAAAGGGGTATTAATTAGTCTTTTATTAGAATTAATTCTTGGAATTAGTTATACTTACAAGTATTACTCTATAGTTCACTTATCTTAACTATTTGTATATTACCCTGCTATTATATGCCTTATAAGAAAACACCTAGATATTTATAATTAATAGTATATTAAGATATAATACTTACTATTTTTACGAAATTATAATTAATACTAGAGCCTCTAGATTCTTAACTACTAGTTCTAACTAATTCCAAGCTTTATAGCAAACTAATAGAAGTATCTAACTTAATAAAACTACTAAAAGTCAAATTAATATTTAGTTTAGTATTAGATCTATATTCTCTATTAGATTTATAATAGTAAGAATACTAATTAGGCAAGTATAATTCTATATTATACCTATAAAAACTTTATTTTTACTTAGCTTAGCTAATATAAATAAGCTAGAAGTCTACTTTAATAATCTTACTAATTATCTTATTACTTCTAATAAATGCTTTATATTTATAATATAATGTTTTGGATACTCTTTTCTGTTTTGGAATATTATTCTATAAAGCTTTATTTTCGAATTCTTTATTTATAATTCCTGTTTTCTTATAGAAATTAAATTATAATATCTATATTACCGTTTTAGTTATTTATTTATTAATAAGCTTTAAAACGTACTAGAATAAACAGGCTATAATATTAATATAGAAGCCTTTAAATACCTTATAAAGTACTATAAGTAATACCAGAAATTCGGATAATTACTAGAATAATTTAAGTTTAATCTAAGAAATAATATTAGCTTTAATTATTTTATTATTATTAATATTTTCTATATTTCCGGTAAGCCTATACTCTATATTATTAATAAGGTACTAGATATTAAGCCAGCTAATAGCTTTAAAATATTAATATATTATATACTTGGGATACCCTAAAGTAATATTAGATTAATACCTATTTAGGCCCTCCTAATTAGATTATAGCAGATACCGGAAAGTAGTTTACTAGTAAGAAGTTCGCTTAGCTTATAAATACTATAGGAACTAAGATCAAAATTGTTCCTATAAAAGCTTATAGTTCCGTCGGAATTATAGAATATTACTATAGCCCGATTTAATATACTTATCTTATTATTATAGCCGAAATTAATAGAATTAATAAAAATACTATACTTTAAATAGCTTTTAAGGCTATTAATAATTCTACTAGACCTAATAGTATTATCCTAACTTTTTTAATTTATGGCGCTTTATCCCGAATAACTAAATATAATATCCTATTACTAACTATATTATAATAATTAGTAGTACTTAAAAAGATAATAATGAAAATTCAGAAACTTTAAACTAGATACTAGATTATAAATACCCTAAATATTCGAAATAGTTCTAGTATTACTAATATCTATAAACTTCTCTTAAATTCGGATATTCTCGTATAATATAAAGGAAATACTAGTTAATCTAGTAATTAGAATAGGCCATATAAGCTAGTAGCTATTAACGGAAAGAACTATATACTAGCTCTACTATATAGTAATACTACTTTCCGTTTAATCTCTATAAAGCCCTTTTATATAGGGAATATTAAAGTTATTACTAATGGCCTCAAACCTAAACCTGTTTCCGAACTTTATAGTAAGACTAAAAGTAATACAGGTATAATTTCCCTTATTATTCCCGCTATTTTACTAAAGTATAGCAGAGAATGCCCTTATAAGAACCCGGATATTATAGTATTCCTATAAAACAATAACTTATATAAGGACTCCCGTTAAGTTAAAGTTACTAGCCTCCTAGAAAAGGGTATATTTAAGGTTACTTCTAGATCTCAGGTACTAAAGGAGATATATATTTTTAATTCCCGGTTTATTAATAAGATTAAGAATAAGAATATAAAGAGAAAGCTTAAGAAGTCGAAACTAGTTATTTAGGCTTATAATAATAATAAGAAATATATAATATTAATATAATTACCTACTATTTAATATATTAGCTAGAGAATTATTCTTAGTATTACTACTATAATAATAGATACTATAGAACTATATTTATATAATATCTTACAAGCTTATATCTAATTAATAACCTTACTTAATTATAATTTTTATATTAACTCATTTCGTAAGCTTACTAAAGAGCTAAATCTAAATAATAATTTAGTTCTAAAGGTTATAAAACTACTATATAATATACCGGAAGCTAAGAACTACTAGTTTAAGACTTATTATTCCTATTATATTAATAAGCTTTTTATAAAATAGTTAACTTATAATCCTTACCTTCTTTATAGTAAGTAATTCTTTAAAATTATTAGCCTTTAAACTAATAATACCCTATTTATTAGAACTAATAATTTTATAAAAACAGAGTAACTAAAGCTCTAAGAGGCTAAGTTCTTGGCTAAGAAATATAAATACCTTACTATTAATTATAATCTCAAATTTAATAGAGGTATTATTTATATGAATATTACTAGAATTATTCTTATATAAGAATACTAGTATAAAAACCTCCGAACTATTTCTATAAAAAATACTACTACTATAAGTAATAGGGGTACTATTTATTAAGATCTCTCTATTAAGGACTAATATATTACCTAATATAATAGAGAAGTATATATTATATTAGTTTATTAACCAGAAGCTTTATATAACCTATTAATTACTACTTAAGCTATTAAACCCTCGGAAACTAATATAAAGGTATTTAATAAGCATATTTAATAGCAAATTAAGAATATTACTAGAGAACTAAGATTTATAAAGCTAGTAAAGGAGTTCTTATATTTAATTATTTTTATAGATACTTTATTTGCAAATAATAGAGATCTTTTCTCCTAAATCGGATATATTCTAGTTCTAGGAGACAGAACTAGATATACTAATATTATTTACTAGTTCTTTACTAAATATAAGAGAATTACTAGAAGCATTCTAGCTTTGGAACTCTATAGTATAGCTTATGGCTTTAATATAGGCGCTTTAGTCAAATCTATAATTAATAGAATACTAGAAATAGAACTACTATTAGTAATCTATACGGATTCGAAGTTATTATACGAATACCTTATTAAATTAGGAACTATTCGAGAAAAATATCTAATAATTAATATAATATACCTTTACTAGATATATAAATAATAAGAGATTATAGAAATCAAATAGATTAAAAGAGAATTAAATCCTACTAATTCTATAATGAAATTAAAGCTAATAAATACTCTCAAGTACCTAATTAATATAAATACTATATAATTAGATATAGAGAAATAGGTTAAGTATAAATAAAGCAGGAAATAAATATATAAGATAAGAGAATATTATAGAAAGGGAAGTTATATATAAAAGGCCGCGGCCTTTAGTATATAACTAAAATCTCGGAAGTAATATAAATATATAAAGTATTTGGGAAATCTGGTACTAGGCCGGATTAGGGAATTTGTATATAATTAGAGGGAAATACTGTTTTTTGCGTTTTTTAGAAAGTTTCTAATATTAGTATAGCTATTTCTTTGGGAGTTACGTATATAGTTACGGGATACGGGATACAGGATATAAGTAATAGGATATAGGTAATGGGATATGGGATATAGGACATAGTTATGTAACCTTGCATCCTATTAGTAACTCGACTAGTAGACTAGACTTCTTTAGGCTTAGCAGATTTAGGGATCGCATATTAATACTATAATACTATAATTTTTACTTCTAAATAATAATAACTTTACTAACTAATATAACTAGTATTTCTATACCTATATAATAGTACTATATATTACTAGTAAACTAATAATAAGATATATATAAGATATATATAATTATTATAAGTTCTTTATTTACTTCTTTTAATATTCTTAATACTAATATTATTATAATATAATTATACTTTATTAAAAAATAAGCGAATTTCGAAAAGTATTACTTAATTCTTTATTAAGTTCTAAATAGAACTAGTATTTAGTGTTTTTATTTTAGGAATTAGGAATTTATAAAAATTAGAGTTTATTTATTTAATATATTTATAACTAGTTTACTTATTAAATTTTTTTTTTAATTCTAAGCCTTTTTTTAATAATTTAAATATAATTTTTATAAGCTTTAATAAAATTCTAAAAAATCTTTATAAATAAAAAAATCTAGGAAAAAAGTATTTCTATTATTATTTCCGGCTTTTTCTTAGCTATTTAGGTTCTTTTTTTTCTTTTAAATAGCCTTTTTTTTTAGTAATTTAGAATTCTTTTTAATTTTAAGAAATTATTAAAAAATAATTTCGGATTTTAAGCTATAATTTTAGTTATATAATTTTAAGATTAAAAAAAGCAAATAACTAAATATTATAATCGTTAGACTAGGCTATTTATTTAATTAAATATTATTACTTTTTGCTTTTATTATTATATTAATAATTAATAATAGCTTTTATTTTTTATTCTTGTTTTTTATTATTATTTACTAATTTCGGAAATTCCTCAAAGAAATATAAAAAATTAAATATAAATAATTATATATATTTAGTAATTCTGACTTATATATTAAATTACTAATATATTTAAGGATTATAAATATATTTATAAACTTTAGCTTAAGCTTTCTTATTTTAAATTTAATATTTAACTAATTAATATTTATTATAATAGGATTTCTAGTTATTTTATATATAATATTATAAATTCTTAAGGTTTCTTTATTTTATTTTAAGGGTTTTTAGCCTTTTATATATAGCTAATATCTTTTTTATAATTTTATTCTTAGAATTTTATAGAAATTAAAAATAATATTTATAATATATATATATAAAGATATATTTTATAATATTTAATATTTTAAGTTATTATATATAAATTTTATAAAAAATAGCTTTTTAAACTTGTATCTTTTTTAATATTATAATAATATCTTAAATAATATTTTAAGGTTTAATTTTGCCTTTTTATTTAATTATTTATTTGAGAATAATAAGCTATATTTAAATACTATTTATATATTAAATAAATATTGTTTTTTAATTAGAAATAATTTTATTAATAGAACCCAAAGTTAAGAAAATATATTCTTATATAATTTTAATAAGCCTTAAGAAATTAATAATTTTATAATATATAATATATTTTATTATTTTAAATTACTAGTTAATAATTATAAGAATTATATTAAAATCGAAATCTTTTATTAGATTTTTATATAATAATAAACCTATAATAAATTAATAAGCAAATTATATAATAAATGCCTCTTGGCCTTAACTTTCTAATAAATATTATATTCTTAATAATATTTATAAGTATCTTTTTTTATATTTTTCTAATATTAAAATCTTTTAAAAAGCTTAAAAGTTTATTTTATTTTATAATAGTCGACTATTAGATTATTATAATAATGCTTTATAATTTCTTAATATAAAGCGGAATTATTAAATATAATAATTCTTAAATAATATTTAAATAAGCCTAAATTATCTTTTTAAATTATCTTTTTCTTTAATATTTTTTATTAAGCTTTTATTTCAAGATATTTTAATATTAAGAATTATTTCTCTAAGTTATCTAAATAATAGATTTAGATAAAAAAGCTAGTATTATAGCTCTTTTAGTAATTATATATATTTATATATAAGGAATTAAATATTTATAATTATTTAATTTAAAAACTCGAGAAATTAAGAAATCTTTGATTTTATTAAATAATATAATTATAAATATTCTTATTACTTTAGCTATAATAATAAAGCTTTTAAAGTATTTTCTTATACTTGCTTTTTAATTAATTTTATAATTAAGGGATTTATAAAATAATTTATTTACTTATCTTATAATAAATATTTTTCTTTAATTATTATAAATATAGTAAGTATTAAATAATCTTTACTTTAAAGAAGAAACTCTTTAAATATTTATAAGAATCTCTAAATTATAATTATAAAGGTTTTCTTTAACTTATTTTAAAAGATTAGAAGCTAGGTTATATTAATAAAACCTTTTTTATTATTAGGCCCTTTACTAAATTTATTTACTAAATTTAATATATCTTTATAATAAATAATATTAAAATTATATATTATAAAATATATTATTTAATATATTTAATAATTCTTTAGATACTTTATTTTTATAAAGTATTAGAGATTATTATAATCTATAATAATCTTAATTATAAACCTAAATTTATTAAAATATTAATATTAATATTTAAAGGCTTTAATAATTATAAGTAATTCCTTATTATAAGTACTATAATTAGGTTTGGCTCTAAAGAATTTTCGAGACTAGAATATTACTAAATATTAGATTTTCTTTAAGTTATTACTAGAATTAACTTATTATAAAATAATACTAGTAATTGCGAATTTTAATATATTAGTTTTAATATAAATTTTCTTAAAAAAATTAAAATGAGTATTATAATAAAAGCTTTTAATAACTTTATTTATTTATATAAAGAAACCAGATTTTTGGCCCTTTTTTATTTCTTTTAAGAAATTTATTAAGCTTATAATTATTTAAAAAATAATAATAAATAAATTTATAATAGAAATTAGTAAATTTAAGAAATATTTAAATATTAGAAAATAATTCTAGTTTTAGTTATTTAATAATATTATAAACTTATTTAGAATTTATTTAAATATCTTTTATTTTAATAAAAAAGCCTAAGAATTCGATTTTCTTAATATTAAACTTGAATTTACTAAATTTATAAAATAAGTTATTTTTATATAACCTAATAAGAATTTAGTAAATATAATTATAATATTTATTTTTATTTCAAGAATAAATAATTATAAAATAATTTAAAAATCTTATAAATATAACTAATATATTAGCTAATTTAAAAGCTATTATAAGGTATTTAAAATAATTATAGCGAGTTCTAAAAGTCATTTTTTATTTGTATTTTTTATAAATTCTTATTTAATAATATATATTTTTAAGATTTAATTTTATAAAAATCTTTATTTCTTAAAGCTAATTAAGGGTTTTATTAATAAAAGAAAGCAAATATTAATTTTTAATTATAACTTAATTAAGTTTATAAAAATTAATATAAAGATATAATTCTTTATTCTTTTTTAGAAATAAAAAAAATAAGTATTCTTATAAAGCTTTTATTAAGCCTTATTTAATATTTGTAAAATATATCTTATAAATACAAATATAATACTTTTAGTTAAATTTTTAATAAATTATATAAAGATTTATATAAAATTATATTATTTATATTAATAAAGTATTTAATATTACTAAAATTAAAAACCTTTAAAAAAAATTCGTATTTATTATTTTAAAGATATATAATATAATATAGTAAGTTATATTTTAAAAAATAGCTTTATTTTAGTAATTTTCAAGTTTTAGTTATATATTAAAAGCCAGGGCCTTTTATATATAACTTGCGAAAATTATATAATAAAACTAGCTTTTCTATAATTCTAAATAATAATTCCTTTATATATTTAAGTAATTAAGCTTTTATATATTTATATACTATTTATACTTTATTATTTATTATATTATTTTTATTATTAAATTATTAAATTATGCTTTATACTTTTATATACTTTATATAAGTTTTTATTATATTATAATTTCCTTTTTATAATAAGTATTTCTAAAGCTTCCTTTTATAGAATATTAATTTACTATATTAAAAACTTTTATTTAGTATTATTAGAATTATATAATAAAATAAAGACTTAATAATTATTATAAATATATAAAGCTTATTATCTAAAATAATTATATTTACTTTAATTAAAAATGAAACTTGAAATATTAGCTTAAAATATAAGTTAAGCTTTTTATTAAATTCTTTTAGTATTAGGATTTTAATATTATTAAATTATATAAATATATATATTTATTATTTCTTAATATAAAGTATATATATTATATAATAATTCTTTTATAAAGTTCTATACTAAAAACGAGGCTATAAAAGCTAACATTTTTATATTTATAAAACTAAAGCTTAAAAAAACGTGTTTTATTATAATTATTTATAATAAATATTTTAAGATTATAAGCTTAATAAATCTCGAATTCGTTTTTATAAAAAATTATAAATTCTTAATTATATTTAGCTAAAATAATAAAGCCTTAGCTTTAAATTCAATTATTATTAAAGAAATTATAATTTAATTTAATATTATTAAGTTTATTATATATTTCTAAGATATTTATTTATAGCTATATTAATCTTATTTAAATAATTATATAAAATAATATATCTTTTTTATTATAACTAAAATTATTAATATTTAAAATTTGGCTTTATTTTTCTTTATTTTTTAAGAAAGTCTTTTTTAAAGCACTTTTTTATAATAATAATATAAACCTGCTTTTATAAATACTTTAGCCTTTCTATAATCTTGGCCTTATTAGAGTTTTATTAAGCCTATTTATTATATTTGAAATATTTTTTATTTTTTAAAAAGTAATTTTTCTAATTATAGATTTAATAAATTAAATTTAAAATAAAACTAGTATTATAATAAGGCCTAAAAGAAATTAAAGTATTATTTAAAGAATTCTAATATAATTTTCGGAACTTTTCTTTCTTTTTTTAATAGTCTTATAAATTAGAATTCACTAAATTAAAGTTCTTAAAAGTAAAGGTACTTTTACTAAATTTCCTTATCTTTATTTTCCTTAATTTAGAATAAGTAATATATTTTGCTTTCTAAGCTTTTTTAAGTTACTTGAAAATAGATATTTCCTTATTTCTTAAGAAAATAAATATAAGTATTTAATAAATCTTATAATTAAATAAAGTAATATTAAGAATTCGAATTTAATTCCTTTTAAAATATAAATTCTAATTAACTTTAAAACTAATTATTCAAGTATATAATTTAATAATTATTTTATTATTCTTTTAATAAAGATCTCGAAGTTCTTTAAAGATATTTTACTAATAAATTTAAGGTATTTAAAGTATATTTACTAAATAGACCTTAAATTACTTTTAATAAATCTTATATACTAATAGGCTTTACTTTATTATAGCCTTTTAAGTATTATAAAGTTTGTTTTTAAAAGTACTTATAATAAAATTAATTCGAGAAAACTATTTATTATAAGTTTAAGATTAGGTTCTAAAAATTACTTTTAAAAAAATATAAATATTATTTATTTCTTAAAAGACTTTTTATAATATAAATTAAATATTCGAAATTTAAAAAGTTTCTTTTAATTTAAATATATTTTTAAAATATTATATA
The DNA here is from genome assembly GCF_002865645.1 of Hyaloscypha bicolor E. Classification (NCBI taxonomy): domain Eukaryota; kingdom Fungi; phylum Ascomycota; class Leotiomycetes; order Helotiales; family Hyaloscyphaceae; genus Hyaloscypha; species Hyaloscypha bicolor. The sequence continues at coordinate 129,943 of NW_020194588.1, read as the reverse complement.
ATAACTTTTAATAAATAGTATTAAAATTACTTTTAAAGCTTATTATATTAGAAAAAGAAATAAGTTCTAATTTCATTTTAGGAAGTTCTTTAATGGAAATTATTAAGAAAAATAAAATAAACTTATAAATAAAGTTTTTACGAAATATAATAAATTATAAGATATTTTAAAAAATATTCTTATATTAATCGTGCGTCAGGACTTGCACTAAAGCCCCTGTGTCCCTGCGGGTTTAGTGCATATTAGTAATATGGTCGCTTTTTTCTCTCATTTATCGATTTTAATTAATTAAATATTAATACCATGGCCAAATATAACCCAGAAGAAGGGTAAAGGATAGCCCAGGTCTCCGATCTCTATACCAGGAACCCACATATCAAAAAATCTGCGATTGCGCATTAATTCAGGGTAAAATATCGACTCTGGAAGCGCGTTTGGCTGGACGAAAACCACAAAACACCAAAGGGAGCTATAACAAAACCCTTAATTCTGACCAGAAGAAGGACCTCAAGTAATTTATCGATTTCCTGATCTATTTAGGCTATAAAGCTAATCTCAAGACGGTTCGGGCGGCGGCAAACAAGATTCTGGCGGAGAGTGCGTCTACCTACCAGGCAATATATGTTTGTATATAATAATAAATACTAGCTAGAGAGCTTGGTTTTGTCAAGCTACCCCCCCTTCTACCTTCATTTTATAATAATGGCTTTGGTAATATAGTTAGATCAGATACTAATGGGGAGAAGATAATTATTAGATATATGAATTAGGAGATAGTAGTTATATAATTAATTAATTTCTTAAAATCATAGTATTTTGGAGGGGTCGCCAATAAGGTAAAGTATATAATATTTCCACTATTTTTTACTATATATATATGTAATATAAAAGTAAGAGAATTTTATTTATTAATTATAGTATAAATTCTATATAAACTATAAAATATTTTTCTGTGATTTGTACTAAAATTCTAAAAATTAGTATTTCAAAAAATGACTATATTACTGATTTTCGACCGTATTACTAATACGTACTAAACCCGTAAGGATACAGGGGCTTTAGTACAAGTCCTAACATACGATTATTTTAATTATAAAATATATTAATTAATTATATTTACTAATTCTTGCTTTTATTAAAATGTATTAACTTTAATATATAAGCTTTATTTTATAGTTTAAATAATAATAAATTAAGTATTAATTATAATTCTTAATTATTATTAGAATTATTCTTATTATTATTATTAGCTTTTAAAGGCTTTTAAAAAGCCTTATTAAAGTATTAAATAAGCCTCTATTATTACTAATATTAGAATTAATTTAGTTAATTTCTTTTATAAAAATAGCTTTAATAAAAAATTATATATTTTATAGATTTCGAAATATAATTACTTATTAAATTATTTTCTTTAAAAGCAAAAAAACTAGCTTATAAGGTATTTATTAGTAAATAATAAAATAATAGAATAAATTAATAAATTAAAAAGTTATAATATTAAATTTAATATAAAACTATTTTTTATAAGATTTAGAAAAGCTTTTTTTAAATAAACGCTTCTAATAATATATATATTTAATAATTTATTAGCCTAAAGCCTATAATATAAATAGTAGTATAATTATAGTATTAAAGAGTTATTAATTTCCTTAATTAGTACTTGTAATATTCGAGGTTTATTATATATATTATATTAATAAAATAAAGCTAATAAAAATATTTCTTTAAAAAGAATAATAATAATAATAATAATAATAATAATAATAATAATAATAATAATAATAATAATAATAATAATAATAATAATAATAATAATAATAATACTATTAATAAAAGTATAAATAAGTATAATTAAATATTATATAATTAAGCTTAATAAATATAAATAGCTTTTATATTAGAACTCGAATATTATTAAATCTAGTAAGTTTAAGAAAATAAAGCAAAAATATAAAGTATTTTATTATAGAAATATTTATTTCTAAATTATATAAAATTTGAAATAAAATAAAAAAGATTTATTTTTATAAAATATCTCGAGTTTTAGCTAATATAATTCTTATAATATAATTTTTCTTTTTAAAAAGAATTCTTTTCTTATATTTTAATTTATATAATTTATAATAATATAATTTTTATTAATAATTATATATTTATTAAGCTCTTTTTATTATAAACCTAAAAAACCAAAATATAAAAGTAATAAAAGTTTATTAGAAGCCGAAATAGCTTAAATAACTAGTTTTTTAAAAGTTAGCCTAAATTATAAATAATTAAGTAAAGTTAAAAACTAAACTTATAATTTATTTAAAATATATCTTTTATTTAAACTATTTTAAATAAGATATAAGCTTTAAAAACAAGCTAATAAGCTATTATTTTTATTTAGGCTATATTAATATTATTAATACTATATATTTTAAATTATATTATAAAAAAAATTTTAAGCTAATAATTATTTCAAATAAGGCCTTAAATATAATATATAATTAAATTATAAGATATAATTTCTTTATAAAATATATAATAATTAAGTTATTAAATTTAATATATAAAACGTTTATTTTAAAAATAATATTATTAATAATAGACTAATTCGGGCCTTTATTTATATAAATATTTAATATAACTTTAATATTTTAAAAAAAGTTCTCCGAGAAATAATAAATTAATTTCTTGATATAAATCCAGAAATTATTATTTTTAAGTAATAATTCAAGAAGTTATATACTCGAATTAAATAAAAGTACAAGTTTATTAATTAAGTATCTAAAAGAATTAAAAAGATATATAAAAAACTTAACTAATAACTTAAAGCTATAATAAAGAGCCTATAAAACAAGCTTAAGGCTAAATATTAGAAGAATTACCTTTTTTCTATTCATAATAAAATAATAGAAAAGTAATTAAATAAACTATTAAATGAAATTATAATAAAAAAGAAAGCCGAGCCTATTATTAAATATTAGCTCGAAAAATAAATACAGTTATAACTAGTATACAAAAAATTAATTAGATTAATTAATTAATTTATATAAGTATTATATTAATTAAATTCTATTTATACTATTTATAAATATTTATAAATTAATTAAATTAGAATAATTAATTATAATTATTTATGAATACCTTAATTAATATACACGTGACTATAGCACGTGATAGGCTAGTCTAATTAAGTAAGGTTCTTGCTCTAGTATTGCCTTAGTAAGCTTTTCTCTCTAGGAATAAAGTAATACTCGAGCCAGATCCTTACCTAATTAAATTAGCCTATTATATATAGTGGTTACATATATATTAATTAAGGTATTTATAAATATTTATAATTAGCTTAACTAATTCGTAAATAGAATATAATTAATAAGAAATTTTCATAGATAGATTAGATTAGTAGCTATTAATCTAATCTAATCTATTTATTTCTTATACTAGTTATAACCAGTTCTTTATAATTTCTTTAAAGACCTTAGTTCTCAAGTTAATATTACTCGAAAAGTCTATATTATTAATCTTTAGATTATACTTGCCTTATAATAAGAGCTTCTAACTTATTAATAGTAGTTTACTCTGGCTTATAAGAATTCTCTCAAGAAAGAATCTCCCGTTTCTACTCTCACTCCTGCTCTTAATTCATTTCCACCGGCTAATAAGTTTCCCCTTATCTATAAAAATATCTAGTACATATTCTATATTAGTAATAAGCGGCTCTTATATAGAAATAAATACGTAAATTTCGCTGCATTTCGCATATATGGAACCATATCAAGAATATTTACTCACGCGAGGTACTAATAAAGTAGCGGATCCCCTATAACTATCCTATCTACAAGGCTAAGGAATTAGTTCTTAATAGCGTAATGCGTCTCAAGCGTCACGTGGCGACTGTCTACAAAATCGACCTCCGACCCAGAATATTCCCTTATTAACTAGTAACGCGCGCTCCGCACGTTGTTGCCCTGAAACAACGCAGCAGTCAAGCAAAAGTGAAATGAGAGCAAAGATTTCTAGCCTAAGATATACTATAGTAAAAATATCGACTTTAAAGACTTACCCCCCTCTTAGTACTATTCTAGCGTTACTTCTGCTCTTCTTCCCACTCGTTATCCTCGCCACTGCTCCTCTTCCGCCCTTCCTCTATCTCGTTAGCTCGAGGCTGCTAAGTGATAAAATCTAGAAATACTCTATTAGCTTTTTTTTCAGTATTCGTTAAGTCTCTGACTATTGAGTCAGAAGGGAAAACTAACCGTTAACAGCAACAACAATCCCAATTACGTTGGGCGCCAGCAGAACCATAGCGGCAACTTGACCGAAGCCCCATTCTTGCTCCGTATGACCACTGATTAACAAGCCCTCGTTTGATTTCCGGAGCATGAAGATCGAGTAAACGTGCACAGGGAACTGGACGAAAGTAACCACTAGAAGTAGTGGTTTTCGGTGATGCTGCAAGAAGTCGCTGACTTTGGTTTCTTGGAGATTCTCCAAGACTGCGAGAAGGCCCCTGGACCACCGACCCTGTCCTCCCATCCTCGAAAATAATCCTGTGGCCCTAGTATATAGATTTGCCCACGGAAGTCCTCCCCTCTTCGAAAATAGTGCCATGAGCCCGGTGGATGTGCTGTCTTCACTCATATTAAGAAGCTTAGTGAAACCAGTGGCCAAGCTGATTGTTGCGAATATGTAGAAACACGTGATTGCAATATAGACGTTGTCAACGGATGGATGCCGAGCGGAAGGAAGGGCAAGATGATGCGTGTTGTAGCAATGGCCTGGGGTGCTGTAGTCCCAGGACTGTAATCGCTTACCGAAGAGCGATGTATAGGTTAGGTAGAGAACTGACCATATCGCAATCAAATAGTAGCGGACGATGCCAGCCGTAGTTTTTGGATCCAGCGAGCAGACAGCTGCTGCACAGTTTGAGATTCTAAGAGCAACAATGTGAGAAGAATGGTCCTTTATAAGGGCAAGTACTTATTACTTACGCAACAAATGACACAGTGTCGTAAACAAGGTGTAGATGGTAAAAAGTAAGGGTCTTGATCTGGACTAGCGCACTGATTAATAGAGAAATGCCTTCAGTCGTTAACTCCCGGTCTGTTTTGATCTCTTTAAAACAAACCTGTCATAGTCTGTACATCGCTGTTGGTTTGAAGTAACGTTTTCGCAGTTTCTTGAAGCTGAATCCAAGTGTCTGAAGGTCGACATAAGAATTCTGGCTTTAGAGCCACGGTTTCGAAACCAAATGAGAAGGCTGAGATGATAATTGTGAGCAGTGCTTGGATTCCGAATGATAGAAGAATCTGGAGGTTGGCTTTCAGCTCCACATTCAAAGCAGGGCATGGTGAACGCACTCCTATTCCAGCGATGTCGGGATTCGCGTCACCAACTTCAATGCACTCGTTCCCCATCACAGACGTCCGCTGTAAGACAATCTCTGAATGTAAATATATAAATTCTCCTGTAATCGTCGCGATCTAAGGCACCTGAGAAGTTCAAAGCATATTTTCGACGTCTCAATTCAGCTAAAATTAGCGCCAGACTATGGCGTCGACAAAAGTAGTGAGGAGGCTGAACGCCCCGCGCTCAACTTTCTAATTATGGCAAACCCGAGAGTTCCACCACTGCATGGCCACTAAGCCAAAACAGTACATCACGTGCAATACGATCCCTTTCAGGAAGCTTGGCAACCGGTTTGGTGGTGCGCACCGCACCAGCCCACCAAGGGCCGTCAGCGAGCCTCCCGGCAGCGGGATAGTTTCCCTTTTCACTTCGTTTCAGGGCACAATCCCTTTCTGGAAGCTTCTAGCAGCGGGATAGTTTCCCCTTTCACTTTGTTTACATAGGGTATTACAAGTACGTTACTGTTAAATGAATGAATCTCTTGGTAGAAACACGTGATTGTAGTTTAATGCGGGTTAGTATATAAGTAGGGAGATGGTGCAAAAAGGAAAATAAAACAATTAACTATAATTGAATTTGAAAACGTAATATTAACCCCGTATTATTCAGTATTTTACTAATTATAGACTAGGAGAGTATAAATAATAGAAAAAGTAAAAAAACAAAAAAATAAAAAACCAGTTCGTACTTTTATAACCTTTTAATTATTAGTTTCTACTATTAATTTATTTAGTTATAAACTAGTCCTTTGGTTATATATTATTAATTATATTATTAGAGAAGTTATAATTATAAAAAGGTTAATATATTTATATTAAAAACTTTGCCTTTTTATTATCTTAAATTAATAATATAATTAGCCTTATATTTCTTAAATAGTATTATTATTATATTATTTAAAGGGCTTTTAAGATAAAATATATTGCATATATTAAATAAGTAGCTAGGCTTTTTATTTTTTAATTAATATTCTAGTACTAATAATTTAATTATTGTTATAGCTTAATTACTAAAGTTAAATATATTATATTTCATATTTAGTATAATTCTATTTTTGGCTATTATAAACCCGTTATATATATATAAGGAAAAAAATTATTTATAATAATAATTTACTTAAAGAATATTAAATATTTATTATTATTACTTTTAAAATTATTTTTAATAATATATAATATTATTTTAGTTCTAAATATAAAATAGTAATTCGGTTTTATAAACTACTTTTATAAACTTATTTAATATATTATAATATAAGATATAATTCGAGGTCTCTTTTATTTATATATAATTAGTAAAATTTGTATTAGTTATATTATTTAAAAAGAAAATAATTATATTTTGGCCTTATAAATAAAGTTCGAAATAATATATAATTAGTTTTATAAAAGTCATACTAGAAGTACTAAATAGGCTTATTATATTAGTAATTAATATAAAGAATTAGTTCAAGAAATTAATTAATAGAATAACTAAAGAATAAAAAAAAGTAAATAATATTATTAAATTACTTAAAAAAGAAATAAATTAAAGTTAATTATATCTAGTTATAATATAAATAAATAAGAAATTATTTATATTAGTTATTAGACTAAATAAATTATCTATATTATTAATATAAAAAGAAATATTCGAGATATATTAATATCTGGAAATAAATTTATAAAATATTTAGTTTATATTATTAGAAATTATAATATTAATTACTTTAATAAGCTATTAAAAAGATTTTTTTCTTTTAAAAGAAAAATAAAATATATAATAAATATTTCTAAATATAACCTAATATAAAAGCTTTTATATTTTATTAAAAATTAAAAGAAAAGAATTTTTTTTTAAAAAAAAACCTATTTTAAAGTAAAAGTCTTATTTATTAAAAGCAATATTTTAATTATAAGATATACAAATTCAAATATTAAATTTAAATATTTCTTATTTTAAAGTTATATTCTTATTAGCAAAATTATTAGTTATTAGAAATTATAAAATTCTAATATAATTAGTATTTTTATAATAAATAAAATAAAGGTTTATATAATAGCAGAAATGAATTAATAAAATAAGGCTTAAAGATTTATGATTTCGATGTCTTATAGAATCTAAAGCTAAGGAGAAAAGAGAGAGTGAGGTGTGGCAGTGGATAAGTAAGTGCGGCTAAGACTATTAAAATACTAAGCTTGATTTAAATTATAGCTTGGAATCTTAGCTAAAACTAACTTGTAATACTTATATAATATTAATTATTATAACTTAAATAGTTAAGTACTTTTATATTAAAAATATTTTATAATTAAATAATATATTTAAGATTAAAATAATTTTAAATATTATATTAGTAAATTAATATAAAAGTAAAAGCAGAAATAATTATTAAATAATAAAAAATTAAAAAGAATATTTTATAATAAATAAAATAAAAAACTTTATTTTCTTTATAATATTATAATTTCTTATTAAAATATATAAAGTTTTATTATTTTTATTATTAATTAAAAATCTGGCCAAAATTAGAGATTTTTTGTATTAATTTTTTATAGAAAATATAATTTATATAAAAATTAATATTATAATAATTATATATATATTAAGTAATATTTTTCATAATTATTTTATTCTCTAGTAATAAAATTATATTTAAGGTTAAAAAATATAATTATAAGTATTAAGCCTTGAATTTTATAATTAATTAAGCTAAATATAAGATATATAAAAACTTGTTTTTTTTATATAAAGTATTTTTAATAAAAAATAGAAATTGTTTTAAAATTAAAATCTTTAAACTAAAAATATTATAAATTACTTTATTAGAAAAAACCATACATTAAAGGTTTTATATATAAAATATTTATTTTAAAGAAGTTTATTAATAAATATATAATTAGTAATATACTATATTATTAATAATAATAAAATATTTAAAGTAATATTATATATATTATATATTTATTTTAAAATAATATAAAGATTTATAAGAAATATAGCTAGTATTTAAAAAATATATATAAAAAAACTAGAAAAGAAAATTCTAGTATTTTAATTAATTTGTTATAGCAAGTTCTTTATATATAAATAAAACAAACTTATAATTTTAATTTAATTATATAATATTAAAAAATATAAATTCAAGTAAAGTATTTTATTTAATAGTAATTAATATAATAATAAAGAATATTAAGCTTAATAATAATAATTATATTCTCTAAATCTAATATAAATTTTTATTTTATTTAATATACTAATTTAAGATAATAATATTAGTAAATTAGTATTAAATAATTCAATTATTTATATTTTTAATACTTCTAGTTTTTTAACTAGTAAAAATTATAATAAAGAATTTACTAGAAAATTAAATAAGCTTTTATTTAGAAATCTTATAATCTTTTATTAATTAATAATAATATTAAATATATTTAAATTAATTATATTTATTTTATTAATAATAATAATTGTCTTTTAAATTATAAATTTTTAATATAAAAGCTTGTTATTATTTTTTATAATTTAATAAAACTTATATTTAGAGCTATATAATAAATATTATTACTTTTATTAAAATTATAAGAATAACTTTCTTTATATAATATAAAAAGTTTATATTAATAATAATAATATTAATAATTTGGTTTTTATTTTTTTCTTATATAAAAACTTTCTAATTTTATTAAAAGAAATATCTTTATTAATAAATATTATAAGACTTTTATTAATAAAATTATTATTAGTCTAAAATTATTAATTTATTATATTCGAAGCCCTTTTTAAAAAAGCTAAAATAAAATATTATATTATATTTTATATTAAAATTAAAATTATTAATCTTATATATAAAGTATTTATTAGCTTAAGTTTTATTAAATTTAATAAAACCCTTAATTTGGGATTTCTAATATTATAATATAACTAAAATAAAAAATTTAAAGCTAAAAATAATATTAATATTAAATTAAAAAATATAATAATAAATAATAAATACAAATTATTTAAAAATAAAATAAATTATATTAAAGTTATTATTAATATAAAAATAATAAATATTATTATATATATTATTAAAATAAGAAAATTCCGAAAAAATGTTTAAAGAATTAAATATTAGAAAATATAAAAGTTTATAATAAGAATCTATATTCTTATATTTTTATTTAAAGGCTTATTTATATATAACTAATATCGAATTATTAATTAAGAAAGCTAATTCTTTAATTTTTTAAATAAATTAATAAGCTTATTAAATTAATATAATATTTCTTAATTCTTAAATATATTTATAGCTTATAATTATAATATAATATATTAATATTTAAATAATTAAACTTACTATATTAATTTCTTATAAAGTAATATAAAAAAGAAAGATATTAATATAAGATATTAATAAAATTTATATAATTCTAGTTTTTAATATTTAATTAGAAAGAAAATAATATTAATTATTATAATTAATATATAAGAACTAAATAAAGGTCTTAAATTTAAAAAATTTATAGCTTATATATAAGATTCTAGTTTTAACTTTATTAAATAAACTATTATTAATTAAAGTATAAAAAGTAAATAATAAATATATTATATATATATATATAAGATATATTTATTTTAAAGTAAATAAGAATTCTCGTATTATTAAGATTTTTATTAATAGTTTTTAGATTAATATTTATTTAAAAGAATATATCTTAAATAAGTTTTAAAGTAAATATTTAAGCCTAATAAACTTTTGACTTTTTAACTAGTTATATTTTATTTATATATAATTTAATTTTATATTATTTTAGCTTAAAAAAATATAACTAATTTATATATAAGTATTATTTATTACTAATTATTAAAACCAATTATTTATTAAATAAGCTATAATTAAATCTTAGTATTATTTTAATTACCGATTTCTAATTATTATTTGCTATATTTTAGAAAATATATTAGAAAGTTAATAATATTAAATAATTATTTTAAAGCTTTATAATATTATAAATACTTTTTTTAATAAATTACTTATAAAAATATCTAAATTATTAATACTTATTAAAATTCAGAAATTATTAAATAATACTAATATAAGCTATTCGATTTAGAAATACCTTATTTATTTAAAGAATTAATTATAATATTAAGAAACTAACTAATAGTAATAAGATATATTAAATTTATTAATTAAAAGTAAAAAAAGCTAATTATTTAGTAATTTTATTTAGTTTAATAGCATTTAATTAATTAATTAATTATATTATTAAATAAATAATATAAATGCCTTATAAAAATATAAGAATATATTTAAATTCAAGAATTATTATATAAATAAATTATATATAACTAAATAAGAAAGATTATTATAAATATATTAAAATATAAAAGTACCTAATTCCTTTTATAAAATAAGTTTAACTTTATACTAATTTAACAAGAGAACTTAATATATAGATTAAGTTATTATATTTTTGAGATTTAAAAATAGTTAAAATAACTTTTTTAATATTAAGAAAATATAAAAAAGAAAATAGTAATAAATTAAAAACAAGTTTTTAATATAATAAATAAGAAATAAATACTTGGTATTAATTAATTATTTACTATTATTCTTATTATTTATTAATAATTAAATTCAAGAATTATTTAATAATATTTTATTAAGAATTTAGAAAGTTTATTTAATAAATATATATTTCTTAATAATAATTAAATTCAAGAAATAAGCTCTTTAATAAATAGTTCTCGAATAGCTTATTGATATTTTAGGCAAAAATTAGTTTAATAATTTACCGGAATTTATATGATTTATTTTATTAAGATTAGATTATTAAAAGTATTAAATAATATTATTAAGTTATTTAATTAAGAAATTCTTATATCTAAACTTGTACTAAATACTAATAAGATATCTATAAGAATATATTTAATTAAATAAAAGTATTTCAAGAAATTATTTAATATAATAGCTTTAAAATTATATTTTAAAAAAAGATAAAAAAGAAGTATTTATAATAATATAAGAAATAAATAAAGAACTAATAATAAATTTTATTAAAATAAACTAAGCTTATTAGTATTTTTCTAATATTAGTTTAATATAAATTATAACCTTATTATAAAGAAATATTAATATTAATAAAATCATAAATAATAAAGTTAGAAATCTTTTACTAATATTTTATTATTTTTAAGGTTTTTAAAGTATTTAATATATTATTTCCCTTTTCTTATTAATTACTTTATTCTTAATTATAATAGCTTATTTTATTTCTCGAAACTCGAATTTCCTACTTATATTTATTATTATTTTCTTTTCTTTAAGCAAAAAAACTACTAGTATTAAAAGAAAATTCAAGCATTTTCCTGACTTAATTCTTTATTACTTCAAGCCTCAAAACCTTTTTTAAATTCCTTTTTTAAATTCCTTTTTTAAAAGTAATTATTAATATTTCTAATATTAATTAATAAATTTTCGCGAAACTAGAAAAAAAATAAAAGAGAATTTCTTATATAACTTATTATATATATTAAGAAAATGTAATTATAAATATTTTATAAATTAATATTAATAATAATTATAAGCCTAATTTAATATTCAAGTAATATTTTTTTTAATAATATATATCTATTATAGATTATTATATTATAATAAAGAAATTATATTTTATAATTATTATATAAAGTTTAAATTTATTAAATAATATATTTATTTATAGAAATAAAACATTAAAAGGAAATTAATTATAACTAGTATAAATTAATAAAGAAATTTATATAAAAATATAAACTAATTATTTTATTAAGCCAATTAATATTTCTTTAATAATTTTAATAAAATATCTTATATTAATAAAAATAAGTTTTTAAGAAATTATAAAATAATAAAATTAGATTTAAATATCTAGTTTTAGTTTTATATAATTTAATTAATAATTCGGTTTTAATTAAAAAAAACCCAATATATTTAGGCTTTAATTTATAAGATACATAAATCCTTTTATAATTATATTATATCTTTATATTAAATTCTAATATATATAGTTTCAATTATAAAAGAATTCGAGAAATTTAATAATTTAAAATTCTTATATATTATTATATTTATTTAAAATAAAATAATAATTTAATAATTTCTTAAATAAGCTATATTACTAAATAACTATTATATAATAAATATAAAAGCAAAAATAAATAAATCTTAAATATATTATTATTTAAGTCGGGTTTTATATAATTTATATTATTATAGATTTATTTATAATAAGAAAAAAACTAAAATAATTTCTTTTTTAAATATTAATTAGGGATATTAATTACTATAATTAGAGGTATTAATTAAAAGCAAATAGGCTACCAATTTAAAATAAAAGTACTTATATATAAAATACTAAAACTTTAGTCTTTTCTTATATTTGATTTAATTCATTATTTATTTTATTTTATTATTATATTTAGTATAAGCTATTTAAATATAAGCTTTTTATAAAATTTGAATTAATAATAGTTATTTAAATTAAATAAGTTAAAAATATATTTATTTTAAAATATAAAAAATAAACTTAAAAAAACCTAGAAATTTAATAAATAAGTTCCTAAAACTAGATATAAGAGCCTTATAAGGCTTAAAAACTAAAACCTAATTAATTAATATATAAATTTCCTTAAATTAAAATATTATTTTAAAAAATCTTTTTTTATAATTTTAATATAAAAGTTATATATATTAGCTTATTCTTATATTAAAAAATCTAATTTAAGATTTTTAAGAAACTTAAATAACTAATTATAAGTTATTAATACTTTTACCCTAATTAATATCTTTAATTAATATTAGAAAAAAATTGTTTTAGTTTATTTTTATAATAATATAATATATTTTTAGTTTATTTTTATAATAATATAATATATTATTATTTTATTTTATTTTAAATATAATTTTAAAAAATAAGAATAAAATAAAAACAAAGATATATAAAGAAATAAAAAAGAAATTAAAACTTGTAATATTTAAAGAATATTAAAGAGAAACACGTAAGAATATTAAAATATATATTAAGAATTTGAGTATTTAAGATATTATTTTAGTAAAAAGAGAGAGGAAAAAAAGAAAAAAGAGCTATATATAAGTTAATAAATAGCTAATAGTATATAACCTAATCGCGGAATTAGTTCTTAATTTTCTATTATAATATATATAGGCTTATTATATATTTAAATAAATAATAGTTTTAAACTTTCTATAAAAGGTTTTAAAAACTTAATTCTTTTAAATTTATATATAAAATATATAAAGCTATTACTAGAATTTATATAATATATTAAATATAATTATAAAATTATTTATATAAGTAAAGAATATTATAAAAGATTATATTTAAATATTATTTTTAAAATATATTAAAAATAAAAATAAAACTTAACCTTAATTTAGAATATAATATATATAATAAAACCTTTATAAAAAGTCTTTAATATAAATTAATTAATTATTAAAAATATTAATTAAAAGATATTATTAGTTAATTATTCAAATTATTTAATTATTTAAATAATAATTTAAAATTTTATAAGTAATTAAATAATTTAAGTAATTAATTAATAAATTTTTCTAAACTTTAAGGTTTTAACTTTTTTAAATATTTAATAATATATTTTAATATAACTAAAGAATTTCTATTTCTAAATTTCTTTTAACTCTAATTAATATTATAATTTTTATATCTAAATTAATTTATAATTTACTTTTAATATTATAATAATGAGATATTTTATTTAAAATATTTAATATATTATATATTCTTTTATTAATAAAATATATTAGATTCTTTTTTTTTACTAATTTCTAATATAATAAGTATAAGAATATAATTATTATAATAAAAATATAATAAGAATAAATAATATAATATTAATTATTTATTTTAATATTATTATTAAGTTTGCCTCAAATATTAAAGTATTATTTATAAAAAGAAAAAAATATATTTATTAATATTATAAAAGCTTATAAAATACTTTAATCTTTTAATATATTTTTAAGATATATTATATAATAATATTTTCCTTAATTAAAGTTTTAAAATAAAACTTAATAATTTTACTAGCTTTTTAATTAATAAATAAAACTCATTTAGTTATTATAAAACTAGTTATAAATATTCTAAAATTATAAATATTTTAATAAAAAATAAGCCTTTTATTTTTGGCTTTATTTTTTATAAAATAATAATAAGATTTAAACTTTATAAAAAGCTTTTAAACTTAGAAATAATATATATTTAAAAAAAATATTTAAGCCTAGCTTTTTAATTATATTTAAAGATATTATTACTAAGTATTAAGCTTAAAACTATATAAATATAAATAAATTACTAGAAAATATAAAGGCTAAAAATATTTAATATTAATAATTTCTAATTATTATTAAATCTATATTAGTTATATAAATTTAATTATATTTTTATATTTCTAATAACTTTAATTTTTATATATTTATTATTTATTTTATTTTAAGTAATTTTATTATTAATACTTCTTTATTTAAGAAAAGAATCTTTATTTTAATAAATAAAAAATAAAATAATTAAAATATTTATTATTTCTAAATAATTTAAGCTTTAATTTATATATTAAAAATATTAATAAAAATCTAATACTTTAAGTAAATTCTAATAAAATTTAGTTTTATTAAATATTACTTTTTATATAATTATCTTAATATACTGATTTTTTTTAAAAAAACTTTATTTAATTAAAAATAAAAAAAATTCTTATTTTAATTAATTTATATATAAATATTATATAATTATATAAAGGTATTAAAATATTAAAATAATAATTTATTCGAAAATAGCTTTATTTAAAAAAAATGTTTAATTTAACTTTTCTTATAATATTATTATAGCTAGTTCTTATTATTTAATTCCCTATAATATAATATAACTTATATAAGTTTTTAAGCCTATAACTTATACTAAAGTAATTAAATTCTATTATTAATTAATATAAAGTTTATAAAATATTTATAAAATATTTATAAGACAAATATAAATTATGGTTTATAATTTATAATTTTATTTATTTTAAATATAAGTTTTTCTTATTAATTTTAAAAAATACTTTAAGGCTTTATTAAATTATTTAAATATAATATTATATATATTAATATTTAAATCTAGTTATATTTACTATATAAATACTTATAAAGCTTACTTTAATATAAATAATAAAATACTAAAAATAATAATAGAACTTAATTAATTTATTTAATATTCTTTTATTAATATAACTTGACTTTATAATATTCTCTAATAAATTATAATATAAGCTATTTGTAAATTAATTTTATAATCTATACCATAGTATTAGCCCCCCCGGGTTTAGCGGCCCCCGGATCGGGCAAGGCGCATACACAGGCCCGCCGCCGCTTTCAATATCTATAAAGACCATACGGGGCCCCCCCTCTTTTAACTATCCTCCTCCTTTAATACCTTCCCCAATACCTTCCCATCACCTGGCCGCTCGGTCTCGTTATACGCCTATCCTTACCCCTCACCTACTACTACCACCTCCGTCGGCCTCACCGTAGCTGAGGGCCCTGGGGCGACATATAGTCTGAAGCCAGAATCCTCGATTCCCTGGATCTCCTCGATCTTCCCCTCGATCTTCAATACTCGTAAGCATCTACAACGGCGGCCCATCCTCCGAATCACATCATATTAGCCGAGATACGAGCCTTGAGCTTGATCTCAATACTAACCTCCCGCTTGCCGTCGCACCATTACGGCCCTCAACCGCAGTACTTGTCAGTAAACCATAATAGTAGACTCTGCTTTGGCCATACGTCTGGTACATTATGACATAGCCAATCGAGAAAATGCCGTACGGTAACATGGCCGGCTACTGCCTAGCTATACCGTAGTTTAATTACGTATCGCCGGCGGCATTAGTTATCTCGGTAAGCTTCTTTGGCCTAGCAGAAGGCAAGGGGTTTGCATTTGTATACCTAGACTTGGGCTGATCTATAATGAGAAGGACCGATATCTGCATATATAGTAGCAGGAGATTAGATAGTTAGAGTTTCTAGCTTTAATATCCTTTAGTCCGAAATCTCGATAGCCCCTCTTTCGAAAACTGTTATATAATAATGCCCGTTAATATAGCTACTGTAATTCCCCTTTATCCGAGCTACTAATATAGGGATAGAGAAAAGGGGGAAACTCATTCCAGGTCCGAAATAGGCAGGGCAGAAGAGTAGGAATTTATAGATCCTCTTACAATCTCTCGATTAACGGTAACGTTATCGGATATATAGGTGGGATAGACAGGTAGCAGAGTATAGAATATAGACAGATCCGGAGCCTTCTGATCTCGGGACTTTATAATATTTAGCCCTTATATTCTTAGTAAGATAAATCGGATACCTCGAGCCTATATAAGGATTATTTTCTCTATATACTAGTAATAAGAAGTATATTAGCCGATAGGTCTGCTATCTAGGAAGGTTATATAAGCTTAGCTCTTTATAGGATATTGGGTTAAATCCCATATAATATTAAATACTGCCTTATAAGCGGACTTCTCTAATTCTTATAAGACAAGGCACGTCTTACGGAGTATAGGGAATAGAGACCGGAAAATAAAGGAAGAGAGAGAAGTTTTTATATACTATATTATTTCTTATAGTATTTTGGGTAGATAGGGAACAGGCTAGTAATAATAGTATAATAATTATAAATAGTAAATAGATATAGAGGGTAAGGTAAAAAGACGGGCCTATCTTTACTTTAGTATTACCTATAGGCCGGCTATATAAGCCTTCCGTATCTCCTATTTCTTTAATAAAATTATAAATTATAAAATTAATAATTTTGCTAGGACCTAACTTCTTTTATCTCCTTTAAATTTTTTACTATAGCTATTATTAATTTGGGTTATATCTAATTTTGGAAGCCTTCTTTAAACCTAATACTTTCCAAATATACTTTACTGTATATATACGAGAATAGTAAATCTGGCCCAATAACTAGCTTATATAGCTAGCTAGTATTACTATATAATAAAGCAGACGAAATACTCGAGTATAGTAAATAGCCCAAGTCTACTATTATACTGGCTTAGTACTAGGGGTATAACTCCGTATTTTAGTAGGAAGGTAATATAATTAAAGCTCAAGGTATAATAAGAGAGAATTCTAGAAATAGACCTGGCTAATCTATTATATATATATTTATAGGCTACTATAATAACCCTACTAATAGTAATACTAAAGTAGATAATAGTTTATCCTTAATTAATAAGCTCCTGGCTTTCTCAAATAACGGGATCTCAATAATATACTAGAACTTTCCGGATATCCCCTAGTACCTTAAAGGGCCTACTCTTAATATAAATAGGAGCTGTCTTAATCCGGACCCCAGACCAGGTATAGGTAATAGCTAAGGCACTCGAGATATATACCCTAATTCCCTATTACTATATATTAAATAGCCTCCTAACTTATATATAGATAGCCCGGTAGTTCTTAAAAAAAATAAGTTAGATATTCCCGAATCTGTACCTAAAGCTATTATTATTTCCGTCTCGGTTAATACTAGTACTAATCCTATCTCTAAGCCAAGTAGAGGGCTATAATAGGATATTAAAAACAAGTATTATATTAATAATAACCTCTACCTAATTCCTCTACTCGAATAGGATAGTTTAGCTTTAATATCCGTACTAGCCTAGCCTTACTCTTACTACTATTTTCCTAGGTTCTTATAGGACTAGATTAACTAGTATAATAATAACGGAATAGGAGGCATACCAGACGAACTAGTACCCTATACTCTACCCTAGCTATTAGGCGAGAAGGGTAAAGAAAGGGATAATAAAAATGCCTCTAAGCTAGAAAGAGATATATAACTAGCTTATAAAAAGCAGGAGAAATTATTACTGGCTCCTGCTACTAACTCGCTATATCCTTACTATACCTTTACTAAACCGCTATATCCTTAAACTAAGCAGGAATATAATCGAGGCAGAACTAGTTATAGTATATTAGACGAGCTCGGATATAGCCCTCGATATTATAGTTAGGACCGGGAAAAGGAGGTACGAGAGTAATAGTAGTAATAGGAGGTAGTAGTAGAGCTAATAAGGGAGGACGGCGGTAGTAGCGGTAATAGCAAGGAGCCGAGATAATAGGGAGAGAAGCGGCGGTATCCGAATAAGACTAAGGGCAGTAATATATATTACCCCAAAGCTAGTAATTAGAGCCATAATACAGGTAACAAGAATAACGAGGATCCATAACCTGTAAAATAGCAGAAGCTTCCCTCTATACTTACTAATAATACCCTAATACTACCTAATAAGCCGGTACCCGTAGCTAATAATAACTACTATTACTCTTTGTAAACCTCTCATAGTCCCTTTATTATAATAAAGTCGGTACTATTTATAGAGTATTAGGAATAGCCCTTTTATAGCTTCCTAAAATATACTAAGATTAGGGATAAGATAATATATAGTCTTGAGTTCTAGCTATAGTATATCCCGGAATACCTCTATTCCGAAGCCTTAGGTATATACTCTAATAAGGAGGCTACTTCTATAGAGGCTATAACCCTTTATACTAGTATATTTTCCAAGATATATCCTGTTACTATTTGTTCTTAGATAAAGTATCTTTAGTAAATAGATAAAGAGGATACTATAGTACTTAAGATAAGGGACAAGGATAGCTACTTATAGGAAGAGATTACTAAAACTCCTTTACTTCTCTCTTACCGGACCCCAGAGGCAATCTAGTAGTACTACTATATAATCCGAGCAAGTATTAGTAAAGCTAATATCTCAGATAACTAGTAATAGAAGAAATAGTAAGGCCGGCCCCGGAAGCAAACGTGAGGCTAGTTATGAAGTTATAGGAAGGGTATAAGATTTTTAGAGGTATTATGGGAAGTAGTAGAAAGTAATGGTTTTAGTTAAAGGATATTACGGATTAATAGCCCGTAGTTAGAGACTATTATATTAGGTATTAGTAATATGGTTTTATTTGAGCTTGCTCTTTCCTACTTATTTCCTTTATAAAGAGTAGTTTAATTAGGATATAAGAAGATTATAAATTAGGCTAGTAAATAATATTATTATAAGAAGCCTTTATATAAAGTCGGGTAATTAATAAAGTACAAACTACTCTTAGTAGGTAAGTATATAACTATATTCGCATTTCCTTTTTTCCTTAGATAGCCGGTCTATTACTTAGTTCTAGCTATAGTATCTTGTTTATTAGGTTTTAGTAAGTTAAAAAGTTATCTATTACCTTATATTTTCTTAAGAAGTATTACCGTATTCTAGGTATTACTACTAACCTCGAATAACCTCAATTAGTTACTCTAGATCCTGGAATATATTAGTTACTATACTACCTATAGTTTATAATCTTTACTTCGGATTAAAGAGTATACTATATTAAATATAGTAATAACGGACTTACTAATACTTATTAAAGCCATTATTATAAATAAAAATATCCAAGCCACGAAAATAGCCTAATAATTTTTAAGAAAATAAGTATATATATTATTCTTATTAGGCCTTTTATATTCTATAGCAGGGGAGTTAATTACGAAGATTATAATAGGTAGTTTGTTCTCCCGGCTTATTCTATTACTTAACTATTAGTATACCGCCCCTTAGTATTATTTAGTATATAGGCTAATATTAATATACTTTCCTGACTTCTTATTAGTATTAAAATAGAGGAGCAGAGGAATTAATTAGGCTATTATATAGGGCTAGAGATAGGATATTAATAAATAACTAGCTAAGCTCTTCTATAAGATTATTATTAATATATTTATTATAGCCATTTATAGGTTACTTTATTTCTTTACTATATTATTCCTAATAGAAACTAAATTACCGAGCAGATATAAATATATCCTAGTTCGGATTTAAAATAGACTTTAATAATAGTACTTTTAAAGATTAGTATTAGAGAGCTATTAGTATTCTCAGAAGAACTTATAGCCAAAACAAGCCAAGAAACGGCAAAGTATTAGCTCTTACTAGCCTTAAAGTAGTTATACCTAATTATAACTATTCTAATAGAACCCTTAACTGAATTAGATAAAGAAAAGGCCCTTTAGTTATAAAAATTAAAGAGGTCCTCGAGGCTAAGATATAGGAGATTATAGATTATAATATAGAATTCGTACTTCTTCCTATACCAGGCCCTGCTAAAGAGATCTTTATAAATATTAGCCTTATACTTAAGTATAGGTATATTATTTATATAGTTATATAAACTTAATTAATAGTTATTCCCTTTACTATTAGAGTTAGTAGGGTAATTTGAACTTATAGGGTTAGCTCTAATTACTAGCTATTCTAATATTTTGGTTAGTACTATATTTAGTTAAGAGGGTATAACTTTATAAGAAGTTTATTAGTAGGGATAGCTAGTTCCTAGCTAATAGAATTTCTTTTTACCGAGATCCCTATATTTAATATATAAGAAAGAGGATATTTCTTTTTTATAGATATTAGTTAGTATAGCTATATTTACCTTATACTTGGCGTATTTAATAAAGGTTTTAGAAAATCCTTATATGTGATTTTAATATTAATTAGGAGAGTTATAACCCGTATAATTAATATTAGGGTACTAAAGGTTATAATTAGCTAATTTGCTCGCATATAGCAATTAAGTATATATATTAAGAATAAGAGAAATCTCTAGATAGAGGTAATATTACGATTTTTGGGAGCCAAATACGTGTCTAGCCTTAAATGAAAAGAGTATACTAGTATAGTACTCGAGTTATATAGGGGTAAGTTAATTGGAATAGATAAGTTTACTTGAGAATAATAAATAAAAGGTTTTATATTTATATGAATTACTTAAGAGAACTATTACTAATTAATTCTTTAGTTATTCTATTTATAAAAGTATAACTCACTTTTAGTCTCTCTTCTATATAAGCCCCTACTAGTTTAAATTGGCTATTATCCCGCTTTATTCTTATAAGGCTAGTATCCCTACTTATAAATATATAGTATTATATCTCTAAGATATAATTACTTAGAAGCTATAATTTATATTAAATTCTTTTATTTTCCCGTATTAATTAAGGCTAGTTATAAAGATTATAACTAACTTATAGGTATTAAATATATATAATTTATAAAGCAATACTAATAGAATACTATAATCCTAGAAAATCATTATATTTTGCTATAATTATACTAGAGATAAAGAAGAAATTAAAAGCAAAGTTTATAATAAAAATTACTCTAAAGCCTATTACGAAATCAAATAGGAAGCTAATATACAAATTAACTACTTTAACTTTCTCTGGCCAGGGAGTATTATTATAGTCTAGATATAATACCTATAGTTTAAAGTACTTCTTTATTAAGGATAGAAATAATCTATTTTATAATAACTAATCTTGTATTTTATTTGGCTATTAATTTGGGAATATAAATAGTTATAAGGAGAAGTCTCTTATACTATATTAAAATTAATTTATTCTATTATAATTTGAAATAATTTACTAAATTTATATATTATCCGAGCTTTATAACTAATACTAGAGAGCCGCTATCCTTCTGGTTCCTTAGTATAATGTCCCGAATTAAGTATGGTTTATATTTATACTTTATAGAGTACTAAAGACCTTTATAGTTTCTAGTAATACCTTATATATTAAAATTATAATAGCTAATCCCAGATATCTAATTACTATATTTATAATATGAACTTTTAATTAGTTTATATAAACTAGAGTTATAATAATTATATAAGTATAAGTAACTATTAATATGGCTATTACTTTATTCGAGAATATAATAAATAATTACATATTTATATTTAAAAATATTAACCCGTAGCTCAAAAAAGTATAAAATTAATCTCGTATAATATACTAAAACTAATTAGTCTAGTAATTAGCTAGTTATAAAGAGGCTAAAGGTCAAGTAACCTCTGCTACGGAAACCTTCCAGAATTAAATCTAAAATCGAACTACTCTCGAATTCTTTAGAGTAATCTAGTAATTACTAGTCCTTATTTAATAACTCATATAATATTATATAATTAAGGGAGATTAAGGATATTATATTAATCGGAAATTAGCCGTATTTGCATTTAGAAATATTAAAGCTCTATAATTTGGCTTAAGATATTACTTATACTATTAATTATACTTGCCTTACTAGAGGTATAAGAAATATAGTTTTTAAAATTGCTTTTTTAAACTCTATATACTAGATAATAAGAATTAGGCTATTAGAGAATTAGGAAGCTAAAACGGAGATACTTAGTAAAATTGCAATAATTAGACTAATATAATAAAGGATATTAATACTAGTTCCAATAATCTTTAGATATAATTATAATAAATGAAACCCGTTTGGCTTCCGGTATATATTAATAAGCTTATATTCTAGAAATTTTTTTGGATAATAGGTTCTTAAACTTTATTCCGGAATAATATAAGCCTAAGGTTACTAGGCTATTAGTACGGTATTTATATAAGCTTAGTTAGATTACCTTTAATAAAATAGGGCAAATCTGGTATAAGAATTATAGGAATAAGAAACCTAGAATTATATATTTTAAAGTATATAGAGAATATAATAGCCGGAATACTTTATATCCCGTTAGTTTATTTAATACATCCTGTATATATTTCTATACTCTAAAAAGGGAAGTAAATAAGGCGGTTTATATCGAGTATATAAATAATTAGGATTAGTCTATATAGTCTATAGCTTATTAGGTTCTTATAGACTCAATTATATCCTTCCTTATTTGCAAATATTAATACGGCTCCTTTCTACTTTACTATTAGGACTTTTACTATGGTAATATCTTGCTTAATAATGAGTTTAATATTACTAGGGTATTAGATTAGAACGGAGCTCAGACCGTATCCGTTAAGTAGTTTATAGTTTGCCCCGAATTTATTATCTTACCGGGATTATTAGAGAAAGGAAATAGGCCTATTATAGACTTTCGAGCTATATTTATTAAGGCTTAGAAAGAGATAGAAATAATACTATTACTAATAAAGCCGGCCTTAACTATTTTAGATATAATAAATTTAATAATACTAGACTTAGTCTATTACTATAATATAGGCATACCTCGGAACTCTCGAACTATAGTAATAAATACCAAACTTGTACTATATCTATTATATAATAAAGATATTATATTAGAGAATTATATATTAGTCTAGAAAATAAAATAAAAGGTAATAAAGATATTATAAAGTATAATACTACTTCTTTACTTATAGTATTTATAGTACTACTACTATACTATTAGTATTAATAAGGCCGCTATTAAGGTTAAAGGTACTATATACTTAATAGAAGTTAGATCGCCAGGAGATCCTCTTTTCCGGAAACTAGATTATTCTAATAAGTATAGGTATTATTACTAATAAGTATCTAGAAAATCATAATACGAATATTCTAATCCCCGTATATTCTCGGCCGGATTTAGCTAGTACTTAGTATGCCTTATTTCTCTTACAGGCCTGAGTATAAAAGCCCGAGAGTTATTAGTTTAATAAGAAGGGAATTAATTTATTTCTCGTATATTTTTGGCGCTTTCTACTAGTTAATTATATATGTCCAAATTATAGTACCTCTGCGATATAGTAACGGTTTATATTAGAGACTTCCAGGTATTAAAAGTAAATATATCCCTAAATATAGTTAAAGTAAAAAGATTTTATCTATTATATATTTTGAGTTTATAGTAATATATTACTAACTTTAATCCAAACTCTTTAGATTTTTCTCTTTTCTTATAAATATAATAAAGAATATAACTAATATAAATATAAAAATAATAACTAAGATTACTAACTATTATATTTTATAACCGCAAATAATCTACTTAGCTATTATCTTTACTACTAATAATTATACTAATTAACCTATTCTTATAAAAGTTAGAAAGTATAACCTTAATAGTAATTATATCTTAAGTATTATTACTAGCTTATTTCCTAATATTAAGAAAAAGATCCTATCTCTAGCTATTAAAATTTCCTCGCTTAAAGATCTTAATATACTACTTATTAATATTAAGCTTTTATTTCCTAGTAATCTTAGAGAAATTATCTTTATTATTAGATATATATATAAGTTAATTAAGTTCAAATCTATAGAATATATTAGGTTTTCTGAGCCAGATACTAATTTAAGGCTTCCCTAATAGATATGGAAAGGCTTTATAGAGGAGTTTCTAAAAAGATATATAGTACGAGTTATAGAAGCTAAGATAGTTTACTAATAGATAATATAAAAATAACTAGGAATAATAACTAATATAGAACTATAATTAATCCAGTACTATCTAGATAGTAATACTTTAGTATAGTAGTTCGATTTGGTCCCCTATTAAATTATTATATTATACTATCCGAATTAATTTAGTAAGAGCTTTAAATATAGAAATTAAAGTTAGAATATTAAAATAAAACTAAATATTCTAGTTTATTAGACTAGGAAGAAGTCCTGGGCTATTATAAGCTCTGCTCCTAAATAGAGTTATTTACCTATTACTATTTCTTACTATTAAAGTACTTTTTAGCCTAATACTTCTCGTTCCAGTATACCTATCTTCCAAGACCCTTATCCTAAGTCTTATTTGCTTTCTTTTCGTTATCTTATTCCTAAGAATTACTATTACCTATACTAGATATAAATACCTTAACTTTTTCTTTTCTCGAGTTAGTTAGTAGCTTTCCCTTATATAACGAGGTATTACATTTATAACTCCTACTACTTGCGGAATTATTTAAAGGTAGCCGGCAGGACTTTACTACCTCCAAGGTTTTCCTCCTGCCCTCTTTAAACAGGTTATCTAGGGACTTTCGAATTTATATTAAATACTTGTCTTTCCCCTAATTAATAATATTTAGGACATACTTATAAAAGTCTATATATTACTCAGGCTCCTAAAATAAGAAACTCTTTATATTTTATATATAGTAATTAAGCTCATTATACTTTTACGAGATATAGAGCCGCACTTCCGTACTATTTATAGTAATACTAAATACGGTACTATTAATTAGCCGGACCTTATTACTATTATACTACTTTAGCCAGTAATTAAGGTATTCAATAATATTAATATATAATATAGAGCTTCCTAGATACTAATTCGTTACTACCCATATACTTCCAGACCCTCTAGAACTATTAACCTTAAACTCGATAATAAAGAAGAAATATATTAAGTCTTAAATATTAGCTACTATCTCATTTCCTATAGAGAGAAGTTAGGCCTATTACTAGGGAAATACTCTAATACTATTATATTCGTAAAGCATATTAGGTACTAGAATACTAACTTTTAGCTTTAATAAGATATTTGAAATAGTATATTTAGCTATTAGATTTTTATTAATATATTTGAGACTATTTAATAATTTGGGATTAGGGAAGATATTAGCCTTAAAATAATTCTTTATAGTAGGTTCTATATTACTTATTCCCAGATTATATAAATCCGTATCTTGCCTTACTTAATCTAATAACGGGCCTAGAGAATTATAGTCTCTGGCTATATAATTAACTAGATTAATAATATATTCCGGGAATTTTTTATAGGAATAGTATATATAGATATTATTTATACCCAAGTTCGTCCGTTAGTAAGAAGGCTCCTTAATAAGGCTCCTTTAACTTAAACTAGTAAAGGTACTACTAATATCTAATAGTATAATTAATAGGCCATACTAGGATATCTATAAATCGACTTATAAATTAAATCATATATTAACTTCCATATTATCTCTAAATAAGTATAATAAGGAAAATATTAGTAATATAACGAATCCGTTAGTATCCCATATAAACTTCATATTCGGTACTAACTTTATAAGTCTTCTAGGAATTAGATTACAATCTGAATAACTAAGAAAAGTATCCGACCGGTAATATCTTTCTTAGTAGGATTCTAATCCTAAAGCAAACTTGACTTACTAGGAAATAAAACTATTAATAGACTCAGGGCAGTATCTTTTCGGAATAGGACTTAATAGGAGCTAGTTAATAAAGTATTCGAGAAATAATATATACGGATACTTTAGAGAGAGAGGCTTTAGCTATTATAGTATAATCTATATAAACTCTTCTATTAGTTACTAATGGATATAAGGGAATATTATTATACCTTGGCTACCTGCTCTACTTTCTTGACCTTAATAAGCTATTATAAGTTCGTCTATATTAAGCGGGCCTTTTTTATAAGTACCGGAATAATCTCTAATATATTAATTTACCTCTTTCTAGAATATACTAGTAATATAAGATCTCTACTATTAGTAGATTATTATTAACTATAGCTTATATATCCTATAATATTTTATTAATATATCTTATTACTTTCTCTAAGGATATATAGTAGATAATATATATACCTTTACTTTCTCTTATAATAGTATCTAGTAGCTTTTCCTAATAAGTCTCAGATAGCTTTATACGAGAACTACAGATATGCTTTTTTATAACTCGGGTATTTATAATAGGCGGAATATAAAGAAGAATAAAATTTCTATTAGTACTTAATAAGGCTAGCTAAGTTAAGGGCTTCTGGAAGCTTATAGATCTAAAGACATACTAGTATATTTATATAATTAGATATGGTATCCCGATTATAGCTAGAGATAGAACAGGATTTCATTATATCTATTATAACTAGAGCTATTTTCTATAGGAATTAGTTATATAAACTATACCCAATTTGGCTAAATACGGCTCTAACCATATAAAAAAGTAATACAGGGCTCAAATTATACTAATATTATCTAAAAAACTTTAGGAATTAATTACTAGTCTAGATTAATTAGAATAGATAAGATTTACTTAATACTAGCTTTATATTTTGCAAAAACGGCTCAAGTCAGATATTATAAACTACTACTAATTAATTCTATATTACTACTATATATAAAAATATAACTTATTTCGTAAACTCCGTATTTCTAGTCTTCTATTTATACTAGCCCGTATAGTTACACTAGTTTAAATAGCTATAATAACTCGGTATAATAGAGGAAACTAATTAAGTTTATACTTTTCCCTTAGTATAATAGTTCCAAAACATTTTCCGGAAATTTCTATACTAATAGGGAAATCTAGCTAATAGAACTCTTAGAATTTACTAAAATACTATCTCTTGAGATAAAGTAAATCTTCTATATCTTGGAACTATTACCCCAAATATAAAGTATTATAGATATACCCTATTAGGATTAATAATACAATTTTAGAGGCTACTAGTATAGGAAAATTAGCTATTATATTTGTAATTACAGCTTTCCTATTTCTCGAAAACTATTAACTAGCTTTCTTTATAATTACTATCCTGAAAATATACCTTCCTAAGTCTATTAATAGTAGTAATAATATAGTAACTTATTGCAATAAATAAATTCGTAATACTCCGTATAATTTCCATATACTAATATAACTAATTTATACTTTATAAAAGTAGTAAATAGTATCTATTAAACTTTAAGGAGAAAAATCTTCCGGACTTTACTTATATACTCTCGGTCGTCTTTTAAAACACAATCTATTAATAGATAATATATCTGAGATATAATAGTTTATTAATATATAACTTAAGACTAAATACTATAATACTCTTATTAGTAATAGTAGCTAGCTATTATATCCCATTAGCTTTCTTAAGGCTATTATTAGTAACCAGGGTTAGTACCGGGAGATCCTCTCTTTCTAGTAAGATTATCTAGACAAATAGAGGGTATTTGGAAAATAGTTAGAGAGATAGCGAGATTTCCGGAATTACTAGTAATATATAAGGGAGTATAGTCGGTTTGCCGAGTATATTACCGGTATAAAGAACTATCTAGTAAGATATGATTTCATACGACTATTTTAGCTTTATAAGGATCCAAATTAGTAAGATAGGCTAATAATATGAATCGAGTACCTAAACTATAAGTATAGGATATGTAATATTTATATTTATTTAGTTAAATATAACTAGTAATAATATAATAATATCTGGAAAAAGCTTGTTAATTTGAATATATTAGACGCTTTTAAAACAGAGAATTCTATCTGTATAATATAATCTATATTAGAACGTATTTGAGAGGATAATAAGAGATTTATAACCGAGAAAGATATAAGCTTTAAGAAGAATTATATTTATTTTATAACTAGAGGACTTTAAGGCTTGAAAACCCCGAGCCGAGATATTTGGCTTTAAAGGCTAGCTATAGCCAAGGCAGAACTTAATAAAGCGGAATAGTTACTCTTAATACTCAAGAGATAAATAGTCCACATTATAGAGTTTATATAAGAGATAAGGAAATACTAAAGCTAGAAGGGCAAAGCAGAATACTATACTATATTATTATAATAGATTCTAGAACAAGTTCCCTTAATTAAACTCGAATTAAACCTGCCCAAGACGGGTATATATAAATTAGATAGGGAGCCTACCGGGAATATAAAACATAATTATTTAGAGTCACTTTCTCAAATCAACTAGTATAACCCTATATTCCTGCCCTTATTAAGACTAATATGGATACCCGCAGTAGTTAATAATATTTATTCCTATCTTCCTCGGGATAAGAAGTCCGCTGCCTCTTTAAATAGCATTAATACTTTAACTATACCCACGTTCTGCCTATTCTAGTATCTGCCTAACGAAATCCGCTTTAGAATCTGGAAGAACTGCCTCTTTTCTCGTCCTACTATCTACTTCTTTAATCTTATTAATTACCTGCTAACGCAATACCACTAGCACCTTTAGTTAAATAAGGAGTTCCGGCTATATACGTTGCGAGATCACGAGTCAGGATACCTCTATATACTATTACTAATAGGTATATACAGGGAAGCCCGTACCGTCGTCGCCTTATATTACTAGAGGCCGAGTCCCGAGTACTTTACTCTCACTAGTATAATAGTATCTAGCGAAACTGACTATAGTAATACGAGTATATATTCGTAGCGGAACCTCGTACTTCTCGACTAGATCCCACAGGATAACCTTATCGTACTATACCTCCCGCCATAGCAGGATAGCCGATTCCCCGCTACCCATAATATTATACTAGCTAGCCGCCCTCACATAGGCTTCGCTATTCTATTCGAGCTACTAGACTACATTAATACTCTAGTAATATTACTACTACTATTACATAAGCTGGCATGCTTTAAGCTACTATAGACATACCTGCTATTAAGGCTATAGGTATTTAAGGGGTTCCCGAGGGCTTATTGCTCCTGGATATAGCGTGAGGTATACTAGAGCGGGGGTAAAGAGGAATATTATCTAGGTTTATTCCGCCTATAGAAGAGAGTGGTAGGTACGGATGCACCGGGGAGAAGGGGTAAAAAGTAGTGGTTTTAGTAGGTCGGTAGTAATAGGTATGCCGCTATGGGAATGGTACGGATAGGGAATATGGTAGGTGGAATAATATTTGGGAAGATAGTCGAGTTCTAGGGAAAGGTAAATGGGAATAATTAGAGGAATTAGGGACCGGGATTTTGTAATATAGAGAGCTTAGGGTAGATAGTCGAGGGGCGGCTCTCTGGTAGTAATAATTACGAGTAATAAGGGAGATTGAGGTAATATGGTTTATAGTAATTATTAGATAGTAGAAAAGCAAGGCACTTAATAGTTCCGTCCAAATTAAGAATAAATTTCTATTACTATAGAGATATCCTTATTAATATTATAAAGATTTAATCCTAAGAATACTAACCTTTGAGAACGCTATTATTAAAGTCTACTTTAAATCCAAACTAGGGTATGTTTATACCTCGCTTAGTAATTTAGTTTTTAGAAAAAACTTAGAGAAACCGTATTAAAATTAGAGGAGCAAAATAGGAGCGAATATCTGTATTTTATAGCTCTTTTCGATATGGTATTATATAGCTCTCCAGAGACAAAAAGTCTATAGAGATTATACTAAAGATATTATGGTTCTATAGAGGCTATAGCTCTGGAGTAATTATACTAAAGAGTAGGTAGCTCTGTAGCAACCGTACTAAAGCGACCGTGGCTCTTTAGAGACAACGGCTCTCTAGAGACAGATCTAAAGAGAGCGGGGCTCTTCGGAGGCCGTACTTAAGAGCCTGCCGCTCTAAAGAGTCACGTAATGAGGTAAATAACCGGACTCGAGTTCTACTAGAAGGGAGTATGGTACAAGCAGGTAAAGTCTATGTTCTAGAGAAGAGATTTGCTTGGGAAACTCTACGAGATTTTATTAATAATACTATATTTACTAATCTATTTCTTGCCTCTTAACTAAACAGGAGTTATCTAAGGCAGGATGCCGTCTTATTTCTTTAGAGGCTAATAATCCAACTCTAATAAGCTTACTTCGCCGTCTAGGTAATCACGTATAAGAATTCGTAACTCGTCTCGGATTTCCTCAGACCCAGGTATTTCTGATATCTGTTAGAACTCCCTAATAAGCAGGGTAATAAGCCTTACCTGTAATAAGCATCTTGCTATTAGTCTTCCAGATTCAAGGTCTATTACTTGCCGTGCACTTAATGCTATTTCTCTTCTTCCTCGTCCTTCACATATATCTTGTTTATCCACGTCCGTGTTTGAAGGCTATGAATACTAAGGTACTCTATCTAAAGCCTCAGAGGCTTCATAAACGAGCCCTTGCAGATATTAATTCCGACGCTTTACCTGTAAGCAAGCACGCCATTACTAACTCCATTAACCCACGGTTAGTGCTCTGAGAGTCCGCACCTACCTCGTCGCCCGCGTTTAATGTGCCTTAGCGCGAAAAGTCGAGTCTTGGGAGATTATTTCGCAGTACCTATCGGGGGTTCTGACGCCGAATGAGGTAGGACACTTAGTGTAAAGCTATACCCAAGAGAGCGACGTTAGCGGGCGAGATCGAATATCATGAATTTGCTGGCAAGTTAAAAGAGATTTAGATTAATCGGTTAAGAGGAGTCAATAAAATGAGCAAGGCTTGGGAAAATATGTAGACCTCTAGTGGAAGGGTCTCGAAAACGCCCTCAAGACAGAGGCCATAGCCATGGTAATGGTAATGGTAATAGTGATGTAATGTGATGTGATGGTTAATTCGGGGAATACTGTGACCTTCGTTAGCTCCATAATAAGCACACTATAGTGAATCTAGCAGATCCAGGGCCGAAAACAACCACTTTAGCATATAATATAAGAGTCAAAACACTCTCTAATTGTCTCCGTACTCCTTCCCCTAATAAATTCAACCCCTGACTTACGTACTAGTCGCAAAAGAATGCGGTTTTATGATATCTGGGACAAGAGATCACTAATGCGATCGCTTAGGGTCTTGGAACGCGAATTCGGGCTCTGCCGGCCAGCGCGAATAACGTGAGCAATATGGCGAAGATCTAGACCGTCGCTAGCGGGTCAAGCATCGGAGTTAGTCGAGTCATAGAACCTTTATGAACTATCGACGTGATATAGTACTTGGAATCCAGAAAAGATATTACAGTATGCCTTCGTACTCTTAGCTTGCTAAGAGAAGAAGGGGCTTCGAAAAGCTTACCGGAAAGTTCGAGACCGAAACCCGGGTCTAAGTTATCCCGGCCCGATATCACGTGTATTTTATGTTCCATAAATAAATCCGGCAAGCCACCCACATGCGAAAAAGTCGAGTCCGCAAGCCCCTGCGAAAAGTAGAGTTCGCAGGTCCCCCACGACCCATAAATCTGACACCTCCCCCCCGTCCTCCACCTTTATCATCAAACAATCGCGCCTCCAAGCCACAATGGAGATCCCGCCCCACCTGCAAGAAAGAACTAATGATCTACAAGCGCTACAGACGCTCGAGGGCCATACTAACTTTGTCCATTCAGTAGCCTTCTCAGCCGACGGCAAGCAGGTGGTGTCTGGATCAGGGGATGAGACGGTGCGGCTCTGGGATGCGGCTATAAGAGCAGCGCTGCAAACGCTCGAGGGCCATACTGACTTTGTCCATTCAATAGCCTTCTCACCCGACGGCAAGCAGGTCGTGTCTGGATCAGACGATAAAACGGTGTGGCTCTGGGACGCGGCCACGGGAGCAGCGCTACAGGCGCTCGAGGGCCACACTAGCTGGGTTAGTTCAGTAGCCTTCTCACCAGACGGCAAGCAGGCAGTGTCTGGATCAGGGGATGAGACGGTGCGGCTCTGGGACGTGGCCACGGGAGCAGTACTGCAGACGCTCGAGGGCCATACTGACTTGGTCAACTCAGTGGCCTTCTCACCCAACGGCAAGCAGGTGGTGTCTGGATTAGGGCATATATCTGAATCATATGATCTGACGGTGCGGCTCTGGGACGCGGCCACGGGAGCAGCGCTATAGATGCTCGAGGGCCTCACTGGCTCGGTCAGTTTAGTAGCCTTCTCACCCGATAGTAAGCTATTACTAATTATATAAGTAATAAATTATTGGGTAGTGGAAGACGATACGAATATTATTTGGCTACCTCCCGATTATTAGGAAACTTATTTAGCTATTTGGAATAGAACTCTTGTTTTAGGGCATTTATCTGGGAGAATTTTATTCTTTTGCTTTAAAAAAGAAGTAAAGCTTATTATATAGAATTTAAAAAATCCTTATTCCTTAAAAGGTTCTAGGGAACAATTTACTTATATTCTATTTAGAATTATTACTTATTTTTTATTATTTTCTAGAAAGTATAGTATTTAATAGATTTGCCACGAATTTATTAATTCTTTATATAAATAAGATAGGTATTTTAATAAATAAGCCTTAGTACTTAATAAGAACTTGAATAGTTTATCTCTAGTCCCAGAGTTAACTAATAGAGCTCCGTCGCTGCCTCAAGGTATATTGCTTAGCTAATAATATCTGTACTAGGCTTAGCAAAAATACCTAAATTTCCGGTATTAATACGTATTAATACCAGAGTCATAAGGTATTAATAGTATTAATAATAGTATTAATTCCCTAAATCTAATTTTCTTCTTTAATTATAATTAACTTTAGAACTATTTCTCTTATAAGAAAACTTTTGGTAGTATAAATATTTTCCTTAATTTAGGCTTTTTATCTAGCTACTTACCTTATATTTTAGGCTAAAACTAATCTTAATATGGCTATTTTAAGTAAAAATGAGCTTTTGAGATTTTCGTAAGGCTCGCTTATATATTTAGTACCTTAATAAGAAATACGAATACGGGGCTTAATTCTCCAAATATGAGAGGTATTTTAAATTTAAGATATTATTAAATTTTATTAAAAGTAGTAAATAAATTTTTTAATAGAAAGACTAGAAATAAAAGGAATTATATATAAATATATTCTTATATAAATAAAATAATAAAATAAAGAGATAATTTTTAGGGATAAGAATTAATAAGGTATTAATACGTATTAATACCTATAATACCTGAAAAATACCTAATATTATTAATACTAGTATTAATATTATAGGTATTTTTGCCAAGCCTAATCTATATCTTTCTTAAGTACCGACTTGTATATAATAGGTTTCCGGTAATCTAGCTTAAGGGTAGTAGGTAATATGAGACTTTGGCAGATACGAGATAGTAAGGTTAATTTTGAACTTGACTTTAGGATATAGGGTCTCTTATAGTATGTTTATGATTTTGTTTGCGATTTTCGTATCTAACTAATTACGCCAGGTATTAGAGTCATTACTAAGCCGGATATAGCACATTAGGTATTAGGTATTAGAATACCTTTTTTTGGCCTTAAAAGTCTAAGGCTTTATAAATGAAATTACTATATAAATATTATGGTATATACAGGGCTGTTTCGTACTAAGCCAAAATTGCTAGCCGAGATACTAATCTGCATAGTAACCTTACGTGAGTTTGCCCGCTATTATACTTTTCGTATAGTAGTTATAGGGCTAATTACGATATTTTATATAGGGGTAAGGCTTAAAGCTTTGGGTAAGATTTCTTTATAAAGTCTTAGGGGTAGGATAGGCTTGGTAGTAAAGCTATAGTAAAGGAAGTCTATTATACTATAAACGGAGACCCTTTATAAATTAGGTATAAGGGCCATAATGTGAATATAATTAGAGTTTACGAAGTCCGAGAGTAACTATAGAATATAACTTATAAAAATTATAAGAAATATTAAGGTATATATAGATTTTAAGATACTTTAAGTTAAAGTACCTATCTGTTTTTTTAGTATTCCTGTTTTTTTTGGCGTGGCGGAATGGATATTACGTGACCGTATAAGACCCGTATACTAGCATATAATAATATTAAAAAAATCGGCCTTTTCTAACTTTAATTAAAATTATTCCCGAGTATGCAGAATAGGCAGGTTTTAGTGCGAATATTAGGCTAGTTATTACTATAATCCTATAGATAATTACACGTGATGGCACCTTAGCCTATAGTACTAACTAAAGTTAGCCCCGCCTAATGTGGCTAATAAGTCTAGCCCCAAGAAGTAGTGGATTTAGTATTGTGGGGCTAAGTACAGATAACTATATATTTATAATACTAGTAAAGTAATCTTCTCTTATTCTTTACTTTCTCTCAACTCACTATCCCGCCTGTATAATAGAGCTATACTTAATATTATAATAAGCTTTAGCTTTAGTATTAGTGATTTTCTCGCGGTAATCTAGCTAGCTAATAAGATCCGGAAAGAGTTCGTGGATACTTCAAGTTAATTTAAGGCTATTATAGATAAGTACGTGATTTAAGTAATAGTTTAATTACTACTAATAGTTATATTTAAATAGGATTAGAACTCTCTTAATTATTCTTTAGGATACCGATATTACCTTTCTAAATCGAGAGCTTAATAATAACTAGGAGAGAGACTTGGAAGATATTAATAAAGGTTACCGAAATATTCTCGACAAGCTATAATAAATACTAGATAAAAATAGCGAGCTTGGTTCTGAAAGTGGGAGTATTAGTAAGAGAATTATAAGGGTATAAAAAAGGCTTAACTAGAAGCCAGAAGATATCGAGAAGCTACGGAGTTATATTAGTACTAATATTAGCTTCCTAACTGTATTTAATAAATGACTTACGCGAGATAACGTGATTAAGTTAATATAGTACCAAGAAGATTAAGGGCATTAAGCTATCCTTGACTAGCTTACCTTAATTAATTATGCTTCTTAGTAAAATGACTTTATTACTTAGTAATAAGAAGAAACTAGCTAGTGGCTTCTTGACTTTACAGAGTACTAATCCTGGCGAGAAATAGATAAATAGAAATTATTCTATCTAGGAATTCCTGGCGCTAGGAAGATAATTCTCACATTAATTATAGTAGAAGAGCTCACTATACGGTTTTCTAATAACCCGACTATTAGAATTATATATATCTACTATAACTTCCGGTATTAAGACAAGCAGAAAATTAATGACTTGCTTACAAGCTTACTAAAATAACTAGCTAAGAGCCAGCTATCTTTACTAGGTATTATAAAAAAGCTTTATAACTAATATAAGACTAAACGGACATGGCTATTTTTTAATACAATTTCTGGATCTCTCTAGGCCATAACTATCTTATTTTCTCGAGTCTTTATTATTATTAATACGTTTAATAAGTATTAAGTATCTTATAGCTATTATAAGAGGTTCCTATTAGAGATATTTGGCCTCTAAACTAAGACTAGCGCAAATCTCTTTATAATCTCGAGGTTTATTCCGGAAATTACTAAAGAGTTTAATAAAGGCTTGCGGTTAGAGATCCGGGCAAGTAATTAAGATATATGGCGGTACTTAGATAGTTATATATTATAGCTGCCCGGATGTGTGCTTTATAGTTCGGATTTATAAGACAAAATCAAGATTAGTATTATTAAGGTAATTAATAGGATGTGTATAATCCATAATCTTAGTAACTAGCGCTTATACCCGTTAGGTTCTTACTTATATAGCTTTATCTTGATTTATTAAAAGGGAAAAAATCCCTAAAGGCTATCCGTACCGCTTTAAAAAAGCTCTCTTCTGGATTCGAAGTATATAACTACGCGTATAAGGATATTATAAAGAGAATCAAAGGCTAACTTTTAGATAAAGAAAAGCTTGCGAAGCAGGTCCTCTTATGAATTACCTGTATAAAGAGGCCGCTAATTACGTCTGAACTTAAGTATGCCCTTACTATAGAGCCTAAAGAGCCGCAACTTAATAAAGAGAATCTATATTAAGTAGAAGACATGGTCTCAGTATATGCTAGATTAGTTATAGTTAATAAAGAAAGTAATATTATTCGCTTAGTATACTATATAATACAAGAATACTTTAAGCGAATATAGAAATATTAGTTCCCTAATATAGAAACTAATATTATAATAGTCTGTATTACCTATCTCTTATTTAATAACTTTAAAAGTGGAATTTGCGAAAATAACAAGGAATTTGAATAATGCCTTTAATTTAATAAGCTATATGACTACGTAGCACATAACTGGGGATATTATACTCGGGAGGCTTCTATATTAATCCCAGAAGTTATTAGCTTTCTCGAGAGAAAAGCCCAAGTAGGGGTATTAAATTAAGGGTTACTAGCTAAGAAGAGGTACTTATTAGACACGGAGTATAGCTAAAGATTCTCAAAGGATATAATAGAACTGTATTTAGTAGTATACTTTGGGGTTAAGGCCATTGTCTAGCTATTACTTAATATAGAGAAGGTTAATACTGACTCGAAGGACACACGTGGCCAGATGCCGCTATTGTGGGCTGCTATAAACGGGCACGAGGGTATTATTTAGCTGCTGCTCGCGATAGAGAAGGTTAATGCTGACTCAAAGAGTTATAACGGCTGGACGCCACTGTGGGCCGCTGCTGCGAACGGGCACGAGGGCGTTATTTAGCTACTACTCGCGATAGAGAAGGTTAATGCCGACTCGAAGAATTATAATAGCTGGATGCCGCTGTGGGCCGCTGCTATAAACGGGTACGAGGGCATTATTTAGCTACTGCTCGTGATAGAGAAGGTTAATGCTGACTTGAAGGATAATGAATATAGTCAGACGCCGCTATTATAGGCTGCTGGGAACGGGCACGAGGGTATTGTCTAGCTACTGCTCGCGAGAGAAAAGGTTAATGCCGACTCAAAGGATAATGAATATGGTCAGATGGCGCTATTATGGGCTGCTATAAACGGGCACGAAGGTATTATTAAGCTATTACTCGCCACAGAGAAGGTTAACGTGAAATCGAAGGATAGTCGTGGTCGGATACCGCTATTATACGTTACTAGGAACGAGTACGGCGGTATTATTAAGCTTCTGCTCGTAATAGAGAAGGTTAACGTGGACTCGAAGTATAATACTAGTCGGACGCCGCTATTATATGCTACTAAGAGTGGAAATAATACTAATATTAAACTCTTACTTAGTATAAACCGAGTTAATATTAATTTAGTAAACTATTATAACTCGATACTATTATTTATTATAGCAAGAACAGGATATAAAGAAAAGCTAGCGCTTCTCTTATTCCAAAGTAATGCCTTAAATATCCCAGATAATTTCGGTCGGACTCTTTTATAGTGGGCAAGAAGGACTAGGTATCCCGAAATCGCCGACCTTGTCCTTTAAAAGTATAAAGAAAAAGGCATAATTATTTAAGAAGACGAGTTACCTCCTATACTGAATTTGGTTCCTAATAATAAGCAGATTAAATTTTGCGACGTTTGTATTTTAGGTATCTCGGATAAAGATACTTATTATTATTATTGAGTTTATAATAGTGGGGATTTCGATATTTGCGAAAAGTGTTTTATAATAAAAGCTCACTATCTCGATCCGTATTATATATTAATAAAAGAAAGAAACCGGGAGAGAGCCTAGTAATATATAAAGTATTTGAACACGTGATTTTGATGGTTTTCTAAAGCCATTAATATAATAGATTAGTTAATATATATTATATATATTTTTATAACTTTAATAGAGACGAGTTTGAGGAAAATAATATTAATATATTTGATTTTAAAGCTTCTATTACGTGATTTCTATCTAGATTATAGGGTATAAAATTAAGCTCAAGCACATTATTAGAATTAAAGGTGGATTTCTTCTTTTGAATTATTATCTGTTTATGGTCGGTGCGGCGGATAACGGATAGTTAATGGCTTGTATGTGAGTTTCGGGAGGTGCGATAAAAGTGCGAATCGAATTAAGCGATTTGCACTTTTCGCCCTCGATACTATAGGGGAAGTTGCTTACACTAATGCATACCTCAATGCGAAAAATAATTTATCGGATATCTCAAGTGATTAACTGACCGAGTACGTACGTAGAGGTGAGCGTTGGTCTGCACTTGCAGGCCCGTCACCTTTCCTATTATCCGTGTATTCAAGATCAGCTGAGACAATAGTGTACGTACTCCCCGCCTCTACAATTTCTTCGATACTAAATACGTGGTATAGCTATGAGCGAAACTGGTGTCCTGCTCTTTAAACACTCAACGCATAATTTAAACGCACGAACCAGCTAAAGTCGGTGCGGATTAATATTTATCCGTATATGTTACTTGCTGATACCTTGAAATACCCATCACAATTGCCAGCTACTAACATCAAGCAGTAAAGTAGAATAGAACGCCTCCTTGCCATTCTACGACATAATAGAAACATCTGCCTTAGCATCTATTTATCAACCAAAGGGCAAGAGACAACAGGAATGTATGATTGAAGAATCTACCTTACTATCTTACAGCTGTGCAAGAAGTCGGTTTGAACATGGACCACGGTATTGAAAGGTACTTTCATATCCTGGCCCATTTGGGAGGACAGTCAGAGCGTGGTACTGTGGCAAAATTGCAGTGATCAGCCACTAGGACATCATCTCAATTAGTCAGTGCACCTGACTCAGAATTCTTTTTCGCGTTTTTGTAGCAGCGTTCTACAGTAGCTTTGGGAACTCTTCTTATACGGTCTTTGCGTTCTAATTTTGTGATACGTAAGCATTACCTGCTATGTGTGAGGGTCTCATGCTGAGGTTTGACTTGTGAATATCAGATAGAGATATTAATGCAGTACAGGATCCAATTAGGGTTTGTCTAGATACTGTATAAGATGCAGCACAAAGAGAAATATCCTGTTCAGAAACACCCTACACAATGGCAATTGTACGTTGCAGTCCACCGGCGGCAAAGTAGCTTGGCCAGTTTTGCCACATCCCGGAAGGGTTAATCAAATCCTCAGCCAACTCCGAAGCCCGCTCCTGGACAACCATTCCAACACGCTTGTAGTCAGTCGACTCACTTTTGCGGTACATAGCAAGGGCATACTCAAACTCTACCACTTCTTGGTACGGAAAGTAATGTCTGTGTCTTACACGCGCCATGCGCATACAGGATATCCCTTCCCCGGAGCAGTTTGTTTCACTGCCGAGGTGTAATGGGTCATAAGGGTCATCGAAGAGCACTCGGTCCGGAACATTGTGGCGCTGTAGAACTTTCTTCCCTACTGAATCGATAGAAAGCAGAAACATTTCGGGGTTACTGAATTGTTTGTCAATCCAGAGGGTTGCGTCGAATAGCGAGCCACATATTGTGAGTCGAGCACTCTTAACTTGGCCCGTGGGATCACTTGTGGCCAGGCAGGTTTGCGCATCCAATATGGCGAAGTAAGACTCGACCATTTCGCCTCGGTTTATATCATGTTGAGAGTAGTGAGTGTTGCTCAGAGGAAAGATAATCGGTGCATTTAAAGCTGCCCATGACCATGACGGCGCTCGCCACAAAGAAGATCTGCTGTCCAGTTTTCCGTATTCGGACCCGATACGAGCATTTATCCATAATAAATCCAGCTCCAAAGAGTCACTCCACAAGCCCGCTAGGTATTTGGCGTCAGGTCTAAGTCTAGCCATTTGATTAGCTAACCCAGAGAGGGCGGGCAGCTTATCCGACTCAAACGATAGCTTGAGCCAGGAGTACGCTTCAACTAAGTTTTGCCACTGCTTGAGTAGTTTCGTTAAAGAAGGCTGCTTTAGTGATTGATAATATTCCTCTTTTCCCATCGGTCGACTTTCGCCGCATTCGCATACCATCTCTTCTTTGCACTCCCAAATCATTTCAGATCGGCAAATATGCAGGACTCTTGGAGATATCAGACGTTCTTGGAAGACCCACCCTCTTTCCAGTAGAGGCCAACGGTCATTTCGAAACCACCGTTTGGTGTGCTCTGGGTGTGGATAACTTCTGCAAGCCAGAACTCGATATTCAGCGCCAGTAGACGTGGTATTGCAGACATCGAAGAACTCATTCCCGTCTCTCAGATAGAGGCCTGTCTGTGCATCTGACGCTGATGTTGCCGCAATGGTCAGCCAGGAATTCTCGTATATGTCGCACATGGCCGCCGACTCTCGTACCCAATCATCAATATTATCCTGGATGATGCAAAGAGAATCAATCCAGAGATATTGGACACCGAGCTGCCAGACAAATATGATGGCATCTTGGAACGTCCTGGGAATGTCGTTCCACGGTATTGATACGAGATGACTCTTTATATTGTCCTTGGTTGTCCTCAATATTTGTTTACCACCCCAGCAGTGGCTCAAGCAGGTGTACCTGCCGACCAGTCCATTGGTCTTGAAAAGGCGGATTCGGTCGGATTTCGTACCAATATCAAGAACACGACTTGGTAGTTGGGAGTCACGTGGAACTACACAAGAATGGCTTAATCCACACTTTTTAATCCAAGAGGATGCTAGAGCGAAGGATCCAAGCCTAGCAGTTCTGGGGTCGGGAACTAGTGAGGAAGAAAAAATTCCCCAAGGACATGGAACAGCTATGGGATCACCATCAGACATATCGGCATCTTAAGGATGAATTTAATCTCACCAGGATTGCAGAAGAATTTGATGCTGCTGGATATTTCCCATGAAGGCGGGTATGCATCTTGTGGAATATGATATAAGTGAACCGTGAAACGCCGGCCGAAGCAGACGTAGTACTGAGAATCGTCTGGAATGTAACCCGCAATCAACTCATTCAGCCCTTGATATATGACTCGACACACGTCACAACGCGATTGTCGCAGCGAAGACCAAGAGAACACCTCGGTCCACATATAATGGCGACGCCGAGCTGTGTCATCCATCCTCTTCTGAATCGTCTGACATCGGGAACAGAGGAGCTGCGTCAAAGACCCCTTTGTAGGTAATTCTTCGTTTGACGCTGAAAGCGATGTTGGTGCTTTGGCGACGGGAATTGGATTCGCCTCTTCAAACTGTATTTGCGCCGGCGGCAAATTTACACCTGGTTTCACTAGGCCTAAGTAATGTCTTCTTGTTGGTGGGCGTGGAGGACTATTCGTTCGGGCAGGATACATCGCGCTGTCAAGCAAGCTTGGGAAGGAGGGACAGGAGCATATGGCGGGGAAGCTGGAGAAAGTCAGCTAACAGAGTACAGTTTGGATGTGTGCTTTTCTCTGGGGAGAAGTACCTCAGCTGGAAATCATCGTAGCATCGTGGAAAAGGGTGCCTGCTGAGAGCTGGGATAATCGCTTGTGGCACAATAAATAGAGGCTGCGTCGCCTTTTCATTTCTGCCTTACTGCCTGATTCAAGCAATGGTTTGTGTCGGGTCCCCTGAAGTATCATGTGCGGATAAAACTTAATCCGTACTGCGTTTCGCTGGCCCGTGCGCTTAATTACCGCTTTAAGTCTGCGACGAGTAGGACACCGATTTCGCTCATAGCTGTAAAGCTTCAACAATTCAAAAAAGCTTCCCAGCTTGCATGCACTAGCCGAGACGGTTCAGGCTATCTATCCTGAGCTTGTCCGTGTCTTTGTCACTTTTGGCGATAGTGGGGGCAACGACATGCATTAGAAGTGAGGTGTATATAGAGGCAGACTAATCCGGGGAGGTCAAGCTGTGGAGACTAATCTGGGCAGATGCGGAGATGTACTTGGGGGAGACTAATCTGGGTGTCAATCTGGGGAGGATTCTTGGGCAGATGCATTTGATAATTTATTTTGGGGAGATGAAGGGGAGGTCAATCTGGGAGGTTAATCAGGGGAGGTTAATCAGGGGAAATCAATGTGGGCAGATTATTAAGCAGATACATTTGGGGATTCTAATCTGGGGAAGTTAATCTGGGGACATCAATCTGGGGGGATATATATGGGAAGATGGACTAGAAGAAATGTGGTGATTCCTTCACTGCGAGAAATCCTAGATGTGAACAATTAATTCTGAAAGATGGAAGACTTCCTCTACAGTATGCTATTGTATGATTAGTCTATAAGAGAAGATATTACTGTAAAAGATAGGAATCGAGGAAACTGAAGGTCTGCCTTCTGATCAAGTTTGTGGCCGACAGGTTTGCTGCCAACAGGTATGTCGCCGACAGGTTTGGCTGGCAGATCTTGTGGCTGGCCGATTTGTGGCTGGCAGGCTTGTGGCCAATTAGTCATCTGCAATTCTGCACCCGCAAAAGACCCGCCGCGCCAACCCGAGATCTTCGATTCACACACATTTTGTGAGACACAGCTTGCTAAATGTTCTTTCTCAGGGTCAGCAAAAGGGCCTAACAACCAAACCCAGATCAGCTTCCCAGTATTGCCCGCAGCGGGAAGTCCTTTGCGTTTTGCACTACTTCGCGAATGGCTTCAATGGTGTGACAAGTCTCATGATAATTGCAAAAAGCACTATGACGGAAAATTACGACAAGGTTTCTCTACGTCGGTGATCCGGATGATCCAGATTATAACCCGGACGTCCTGAAGCTCGTTCCAAGTGAGGAAATCGGCGGTGAGAAATATGTTGCTTTGTCCCATTGTTGGGGTGACCCTAAGGACAATGAGGTGCCGCTACATTGCACAGCCCTGAAGAATACTGGCGAGCCTAAGGACGATAAGGTGCCGCCATATTGTACAACCCCGGAGAGTATTAGCAAGCGTCAAGAAGGATTCAAGATCACTGATCTGCCACTGACTTTTCGAGACGCCATCGAGGTGGTTCGACGCCTTGACGTAAAGTATCTTTGGATTGACTCGCTCTGTATTATCCAAGGAAACGGGGGAGATTGGGAAGAAGAATCCAAGATGATGGAAGACGTCTATACTTTGGCTTACTACACAATCGCTGCAACATCGGCTGATGATTCGCATGCGGGATTCCTTGGGCGGAATATTGGCGAGCATGTTTATGTTCAGGATGACTCAGGCCGGCGAGTCTATATCGGCACTGACATAGCTGATTTCGATAACGAGGTGGAGAACGCTCGGCTCAATACTCGCGCATGGGTCATGCAAGAAAGGTTCTTGTCTCGCCGAACTATCCATTTCGGCAAAAATCAAATGTATTGGGAATGTGGTAAAGGGGTATACTGCGAAGATCTGACTCAGTTGAAGTGGTAAGTACTGTATGCATATCTTTGGACATGATACATTCTAATTCATGTTTCCCCCATTAGCCTACCACGTAGCGTGAAGCATTTCAAACTCGATCCAGAATTTCCGAGATTACTTTTTGGGTCAGGATTCGGGGCTACTCTACTTTTCCTTCAGGATCTTTTAAAGGGTTACTCAGAGCGTAACCTCTCTGAATGTACCGATAGAGCTATTGCGTTATCTGGGCTAGCAGCTCGTATCGCAAGAGCTCTGTATTGTGAAGAAAATTACGGTATCTTTGGTTTATACCTCTACAGAAATCTTCTTTGGCAACGGTCTGACCCGCAGAGTATAATGGAGCGGATTGAGTACAAATCTCGCGATGTGCCATCATGGTCCTGGATGGCATACACTGGAGGCATCAAGTTTGTAAACGTCGATTTTGGTAAGTTGGACTTGTTTAAGAACCTTAATTTCGACGAAAAGGACAAGCAAGCCTTAGTCACTAATGTATGGGAGTTTCAGGATTGCCATTTGAAAGAGATGGAAAAGGCAGAGTCGGAGGCGGTACGTCGCGATATATTGGATTCGTATGAAACGAAAAGGGGATGGATTATGTATAACGTCGAGGGGAAGGCAGACTTTCTCTCCGAACGAGGTGTTGTTGTGGGGAGGACGGGTTCGGAGGGTCTGTCGGAGTATCACACGTTGATTGTAAGACCGAGAGGGGGAAACAAAAACGAGTATAAAAGAGTAGGGATTGGAATGGTTCAGAAAGGCTACATATCACGATAACAGGCTAACATTCGTGTTTTTTGAATGACTATATACTGGGAATCTGGCACAGCATATGGTTTGGAGGGATAATTCTGTGTTAGGCTTGTCTACTTTATAAATGATTAACCGTTCATTATTTCTTCTTAAATAGTACGCCCTTGGTCAGGTTGAAGTGTGTAAAAAGATAAAGCGGCCTGCGTAGGTACGTAAAGGAATGGGGCCGCGAGGGACACGTCGTCCCAGCTGCAGGATAGCGAAAAAAAGAACCAAAAAAAATATACTGTATCCCTCGGCGCTTTGCGGATCTGTCACAGCCATGCTGAAGCCGATTGTGAAGATATGAGTTCCTGTTATTCCGGTTATATCTCCGTACGTGTGTAGATGTATTAAAATATTGGCCGGAATGTAGTAATCTAATTAGAGTAGCTGTAGGGACAGAGGCAGCTAGCCAGAATCATTCTAGCGTAGACTCTACTCGTAGCGTCTTGACAAAGTGGCTGACCAGA
Organism: Hyaloscypha bicolor E; assembly: GCF_002865645.1. NCBI lineage: Eukaryota > Fungi > Ascomycota > Leotiomycetes > Helotiales > Hyaloscyphaceae > Hyaloscypha > Hyaloscypha bicolor. The sequence continues at coordinate 84,957 of NW_020194588.1, read as the reverse complement.
AATTTTCAGAAGAGTTCAAGGCGGAAGCCGATGTTGACCAGAATGAACAACGAAGCTAAGGTTCGTCGATCAACCAGGTCAATCGTCCTAGGGAAGGCGAAGGTGATGAGCTTTGAGGACATCGAGGTGGCACGAGCAGCGCGTGCTGCGAAGGAGGTCATCAAGGGCAAGGGAAACCGTGGTCGGAAGCGTAAGAGTGCTGCACTAGAGGCAGATGAGCCAGAGCCAGATGAGCAAGAACTAGAGCTAGAGTCAGAGGCAGACTCAGAGCCAGAAGTGGCGCGTGTTGCGGAAGAGGTCATAAACGGCAGGGTTACAATCTGCTCTTCTTGACATTTCGCCAGTTTGAAGAGATGCAGCATGATAATGCCGCGCAACGTGTCACACTACAAAAGGCTCCGGCTAAGTCCTCATTTTGTCTTCAAACATTGATCTATCAAACAGCGCTTCCCATCGGCATTCAGTGCTGGCAGTTTATCTCTCCACCCCCACGACCGATTGGGTAAATAATTCTTTCGATTGTTGGTGAGAAGCCGGCGCTGATCTGGTGTTCGCTCGCTGACGGGTCAGCCACACACACCAGCCCCACCGCACCTGGTGCATCCTGTGCGAATGATTACATAATTGAAATTACAGCGTAAATATTGTGGGGCGTGCGGGGTTGGTTTCGCACCAACCAAAATCATCTCGCTTTGATCTGGGGTACAGATCCGCGTGGCGATCATGCATGAACAAGATCAATTTTCCGCCGGAATGCGATGCTGACGAGGAAAGGAAGCAAGCTGCGTTGGGTCTTCCATCGAAGCTCCGACCTGCAAATCCTGACCGGAACAACTTGCGGACACAGCAGTGCTTTCAGCCTCGCGGACTTCAATCATTCTTCGTTCAGACCGCCGAGTTTGGATCGACCGCTGCAGAGAACTCTCAATAGCGCTATCTCCGTGTCATACCTTTCACTCTTGAGCAGTAGCCTAACGCTCAAGTTGCTTGAGCCGCGTTAGGCTTGCTTCGCACTCATCTGTGCAGCCTAATCGGTTTTGAGCGCCGTGTTATCTCTCTTCGGTCGTACCATGAGCCGTTGTCTCGATTATTCCCAGCTTAGACACCTATCTTCCTCATTATCAGTGTGTCAAATGAATAGATTAGATTAGAATACTGGCTAGTAATCTAATTTATTTATCAAAAATACCCACTAATTATATTCTAATCAGATTCTAATTGAGGTAATCATGAATATTCATGAATACTTTGATTACTATACACGTGACTATCTCACGTGATATACTAACCTAATTAGGTATGGCTCCCGATCTAGCATCGTCTTTGGAAGGCTTTTAACCCACTAATTAGGCAGCGAGGTGGCGCTAAGGAGACACTAGAGCGAGATCTCTACTTAATTAGGCTAGAGTATTACGTGCTATAGTCACGTGCAGAGTAATCAAAGTATTATGAATATTCATGATTATATATTCTAATCTAATTAAATTATTTAAGCATTGCGGTAATTATATTCTATTCAAGCTAATCATGAATATTCATGAATATTCGGAATACCTTAATTACTTTTTTGACACACTGCTCATTATCGACGCCCTGTACAAGACAATGATGCCTCGTCGCAACCCAAAGAATCATTGCCGCTCGAAACTTGGAGATGGCTTAGAAGTATTACTATATGACGCAGACAAGGGAAAAGGAACTACAACCGGACCGGTAGGAACGGTCGATAATGACCAAGGATTACAGAATCCCAAGCCTCTTCTAAAACAGCTTTTATGATATGTTTACGAGACGCTTGAGGGACCAGACAAGATACGTACCCTAAAACTGCATGGTACGAAGGCAAGAATCAAATATACTCTCTAGCAAATTAGTGTCTCTAAAGGCGGATATCAAGCGCTCTCTTATATATAGGGAAATCCAGAACAATATTCTAATACTATTGTCCTCGACGAAAACGGATACGCACTTGGATATACCCCTCTTATAAAGAATATTCAAGCTGCCCTGTATAATCTCTGGGAAGCAGGGGAGATAATGAGCAAGATTTTCTGGATTGACCAGATCTGTATTAACTAAGAAGGAGAGGAGAAGAACCACCAGGTAGTACTAATAGGAGACATATATCGAAATATAGCCCGGGTAATAACTTATTTGGGGCCTGCTACCTTAGATAAGGAGAAGGAAAAGTACGGGATTAACTTATTATATCGCTAATACGAACACTTCACCGACGACTATAATCTGATTTATTAGGCCGGCTATCTATACTAAATATATCCGAAAAAAGCAGAGTTTCCTGTAATGATCTTACCAGAAGAATTCCAAGAGGGCTACTTTAACGAGGGAAAATATATGGTATAGGAATAGAGATTATTATTCCAAGTAGTATATAGCGAATGGTTATACTAATTATGGATTATTTAAGAATAGCTACTTAACGAAGAAATCGTAATGCTTTGCGGTTTATTATTATTATCCTGGGATACTATTGTAATAATTCCCGTACTTTCTAATCTAGATCTAATCCCCGAAAAAGTAGCTAATTATTTTACTAGTTTCTGGCAAGAAAATACCGGGAACTTAATTAAAAACTTATATTAAATTAAGGGCTCTATCTACTTCTTATGGTATATACGAAAATAGTAGAAGGAGGCGAAATGGCTCGGTATTAGACTATCATTATTATTGAATATGTTATGGTATGAATCTTAGTATTACTGGGACCCGTACAATCGAGTTTTTAGTCTATTAGCTATCTCTAGTAATATTATAAGGCTGGGTATTACTTCAGATTACTCTATTAGTATAAAGTGCGTCTTTTATAATACCTCGGTCCGAATACTATAGATCGATTTAACTCTGTAAATTCTAGCCTATACTTGCCGCTAGGTAGGCAGTAAAGCATATTCTGAGGATTAATCCGAGGACTTAGATCCTACTACTATTATATTAAGTCCCTTATAGGAGCTTAGGCTATTTTCTTTACTATTGCTACTTAGTATTATACCTAATAAATATATTTTATATCCCCGAACTTCTGGCCTTAGACGGCCTCCTCGATTTCTTCTTAACTCTATTATCTTAGTTCTTAAAGGCAGCTTTATTAACCGTATTTTAATAACTACTTCCGTTATATTTCTTAGTGACTTAGTCTTTGGCGGACACATAGATTTACCGTAAATCTAATATATTTCTTATAGGTAGACCTGCTTCCTCAGAGTGTTCTAGTATCTCGGGACTATAGTTCAGAATACGGCTCGTTTTCCCCGTACTATTACTGCCCTGCCAAATTAGTCTCTGCCTCTATAAGGTAAACTTTCCGTTAAGGAGAGTTTTGCTTTTGCTTTTTTATCCTATTTCCGATATAAGGTCAATATTATTAGAATATACTACCATAGTATAGACCTTGACTTGTCTAATGTAGTTCCAGAATTAAAGCAGTGGGATACTCAGATCCAAGAACTCGTAGTATAGCTCAGTAAGGTAATCGAGCTTGATTCGTACCACCCGGGCAGACCTATTACTTATAAAGAGCGAAGAGCTTACGAGGACATGTCAAAACGTGAATTGATATATGGCCGTTTACTATCCGTTACCGAGAATGGCCGGGTCTGCAGTGCTATGTACTAAGCCAAAGAAGGAGATTTAGTAGCCGTATTCGAAGGGGCAGACAGACTCTTTATTCTTCGGCCTGCTAGAGAGAGGTATTAACTAGTTGGCGATATATATGTTAACGGCTTAATGGAAGAAGAGGCGTATAAGGGTCTTGATTCTGATGAGGTAGATCATGATATCGAGTTAGTCTGATCTCGTTCTTGAACGTATGGTCTAGGATTTCGTTATTCCTGGTAGGATATTAACTTGTGGACAAAAACTGGCATGGCAGTACATCTGCGATCAAACGTGATGTAGGAAATGCCACACATTCTTTAGGAGACTTTCTCGGAAATGATCTTACGAGATATGGTAGGCAGTGGATGGCGATCCAACCTACTCCAGAATTTACCTTCTATGTCGAAGATGAATGGACAAGATGTAACTGGCTTTTCAGTATTGGGTGATGATATCGGACTTGTCTTGCTCCTGCAAGCCTATCCCTTGACTCGTCGCCACGATGTCGGGAACTCCTTCAAATCGTAGGACCTCGTACGAAGTAGACTCTCTCCTTCTTATCTACCAATTGCTTACTGAACCCTGAATTTCTACTTGCAACAACAGCATTCACACTGTTAGATAATCAATATCATTGAGCATCACTATCAATCCTTATCAGTGTAATCTGCGAAGAAAAAGAAACAGTTCACATTGTTGACTTGAACAATACTCACTGGACCAAGCTGTTGTAAGCTCCATAGCTCATAAATTGCCCCTTGAGACTCACAACTGATGATTCATAGCAAGTCGTCTGTGACACGCATGGAGCTGTTCTGACCCTTTTGGTCAGATCATCAACATCAAAAATATTTCGGTCTGAGGCTGACGCATCCGTTTCGCTAGCGCTTTCGAGCGTCTATGGAGCAGATGGTGTTTTTGCAGATCGATCCTCATCAGGATTCTGTTTGTGTTCTCCAATGACAAGTACATTGGACCAGTCGTGCTCGCGGGTCCGGTAAGGCAGTGTCGGCGGGGGTGAGGAAAATGTCAAGCTTGCGATCAGCCTCCGAGCCCCTCAACACTTTGTTCGCTGAGCATATGCAAACGAGCACGTACCATTTGCAGTAAATCCGGCGGAATATATAGGGAAGAAGGTACTAGCTGTACCAAGATGCTATCAGAAGAGGAAGGGGACACAAGATTGTGAAAGGGTGAATGGCTCGGTGGCTGAGAGGGATTGAGAAATGAAACAGGAGAGGGAGATCACCGCCTGTCTGCCCTCTCCGCAGACATAACGTGGGTCCGTAATCCCCGAGACTAGGAATTGCACACTCTGTTAGCCAGCTCAATAGGATTGATTCTCCGCAGGGAAAGATTCCTTAACGGGGTCCAAAATGGAGACCTTATACATGCTGAACATTAAAGGCATAACATGTGGCCCTTGCCACGAGAAGCATAAGTGGAGTAATTATTATCCCCATCTTGAGGCGCCTTGACTCAACTCCCATAATCCCTTTCGTATACCACCACTAATCTTCCTAACCGAAGGCATATTCTGGCTCCTCTACATTTCGCTTACGCCTTAGCACTGTAAATCCTGTCTCCTTTAGTAATAGTTCGCACACGGTCGACGGCCTAGCAGTATGCTTCGCCCCAAAAGTGGATTCTATATAGCCAAAGGATTCGCGTGATGGGTGAGTAGAAGGGTTCCGCATATAAGGTGAATGTAATAATAGTAACACACGAAAGGAAGTATTAATACTAACAAAAATATGCCGTATATACTCCTTTATCTGCTCCTAGGGTTATTATATACAGATTTAGCCCTTTAAGAGAAGCTTGTTCCACGAATAAGCTTACTTCCCACCCCTATATCCGGCCCTGATTTAGCACCTAGTCCGACTAAACTTGATCTAACGAAGAGAGCTAATTCTATTCCACCGAACTTCTGTAATTGGTTTTCGGGTTCGGGCTACGGTATGCATAGCATATTATGATATGGATTTAATCGTCAGAAAATCTAGTTATTTTGCTAATTCCCATTATTTCTAGATAGCAGATAGTAGTTTAATAACCCATTAGTAACATGTTTCTGGAATAGTAACGCAAAATTTGTTAGAAATGCAAATTAACCACAGATACAGTATATTAAATAAGACTAACTGAGCACTTGTCGTATAGTGGTTCTAGTTATACTTTAAGCATTGTAATATAGTACGTTTGCCCACATCACATCTAATCCCCGAATTATTAATTAATTTAAGTCCTATATTATCTAGTACCGGTTCTTAACCCTATTACATGACCTTCTATTACGGTTCTAATTATCTATTATTCGTATACTCAGAAAAGAAGGGTATTAAGTATTAAATATATCCCTACTAGAGTGGCATAAGCGATCCTATCGCGTTTCCTGTTTATACCGGATCAAAGGATATCTCGACTAGAACGCAATACCTATCCGGATATACTATACCGACTTTAATAGCGAGTCTGGATTTAGGCTTAAGCTTAAACTCGAAGTCTAATTCTAATTCCAATTCCAACTCGCCCACGGGTATAGCCCAGGTAAACTCGGGTTTGACTTCCTCTTCCAAATTATCTACCGGTTCTCTTACTAGTATTATTACAGGTTTAATAAGTACTATGGCTACTATTCTAGGTCTAGCGTTTAGAATATATAAGTAGAAGTACCCGAAGAAGTAACTAGTTCAGGAGGGAGACCCAAAAGGCCCGCAATATATACGCAGTAAAACATGATATGGCCCAAAGTGGTATAGACGAGGTTATTAGAGCTCGTTGGATGCCAATATGAGTACGGAGAGCGTAGCAGGAGGATGTAATAAAGATACTACCCGACGCTTGCATTTTAACTTTAATTAGTAGAAAGGAATCGGATGGTTATATTTAATCTATACGTGCGTAGTTGCGGATAAAATCAAGTTTAAGGTTAATTAATTAATTGATTTATTTATATACGGTTCTAGCTATCCGTTTAGATAGCCATACCGGAATAGCCTAGCTTTGGCACTAGTTGCCGAACTATATCTACCTTAGTAAATACACCTTACTTTATTACACTCGTATAACTAGTAACCTTCTTTACTAAGCGGTCTGGCTTCTATCTACGCATATACACATATCCGTTAATAGAAGTGCTCTGTTTGTGATTTTGGTATAAAGCTCTGACTTGGCGACTAACTGTCCTCCTATATCTGCGCTCCCTAGATACCTGGTAAGCTATGGCCATAATAAAGCCATGTTATAACTCCGCTGGCCATAGTAACCGTGATTTCACGACCCCCCTGGTCCTTACGGGAAAGCCCTTCCGAATAACGTTCTCTCTCGTCCAAATCGCCCCTTCCATACTCCCGTAACTCCAAAACCCCCAAGACCCTGATCGTCCCAACTCGTGTGAGTATATGCCCTTGTATAGACCAAGTGCCTGCTACTTGCTCTGTAAATTTGTGGTGTCGTTTCAATGAGGGTTCGAGAACTGTCGGGCAGGACGGCGGTTACAGGAAGTGACAATGCTCTCCCAGATCCACAGAGTTGTGTGTGCTGTATGTTCGTATTATTGTACTGTATATAATGTAACCACATCTGAGATCTGGTTGTCCCGTTCAGAGGTTCTTAATTTATCTGTGGAGCTCAAGGGGCTTCACAATAGGCAGTGGAAAATGTCCGGCAGCAGTCTCGAGCCATGTATAGGTCAATCGAGCTGAAAGTTGAGAAGCATGTCAGGTGTGGAAAGTGGAGGATGGGAATCGAGCGAGGCCAAAATCTAGTAGACGGCAGGCCCCGTCTCGCTAATTAGCCCACCGCATTTCTGCGAGACCATCGCATTAACGGATCACTCAACCTGTAGGCGGACGGGCCGAGACTTACTATTATGATCTCACCTGGTTATAAGTATAACAGTTTATTAGCTGAGATTATAGGTCAGGTGTGATTCCCTTTAATCTTCGCCCTTTCCGCTCCCCGGAGTGCTTACTACTATAGACTATTAATGAAATCTTCAGATGGCTAGAGAGCGACCAAAGCGCCATTACTCATTACTTTGACTACTATCCTTCTATCCGCCGTTTATTCTTAGATATAGTATAACGGGTCGCCGGCCGCAAATCCTTAGTAACTCCGGTCGCAATCCTCTCGGAGAACGCTCTGGATCGCAAGCCTACCGTTTCTAATTCCGAGGAGGTTACTAATTAGACAGGTTCAATAACCCACGACGAGGTAGAAGAGAGAGCTTATGATAAAGCAATTGATATCACAAATGAAGTCCATATAAATATAGAGGATCTCCTGGTATAAAGGCTATAGTGGAATAATCCTAAGTCGAAGGAAATACCTTAGTACTTGATAGTACTAACTAACTCTATAAGCGTGGATAGTACGGTCAGTCCCTTTACTAATAATAAATACATAGACAAGTCTTTGTAGGGGCCTATGGATAGATGTATATAATAGGCTGGGAGAGATAACTAACCTGCCCTCGAGACTTCCCCGGCTATTAGTAATCTGGAGGCCGTAACCCTTGACCTTAGTAAGTATATAGCAGATAAGCCTCTACCTTGTTCCTATAGTACCGACGACTAAATTTGACTTTGCAGAATCCTCGTCCTATGGTAACCTGACTTAAGTTAATACCGTCCTATAATAGTAAGCAGAGCGAAAGCAAAAGCGAAAGCGTCCGGTATCCGGTGTCTTAATACATTAAGGGCAACTAGCCAGTAAGACTAATATACTATCTATGCTTCCTTGCGGCATATTAGATAAGTGGGACAGGATTACTAGTAGAGAAACTCTTACCTAATTATGGCTCTGTCTTTATGTAAAGAGAGAGCCGGCTTTAAATAAGGAACTAGAAAGCCTACTCGAGACCCTAGACCTCTTAGATACAAGTATAGAAGGCTAGCTAATAAAATACTAACTTTAATATTAGAGAGATATTAAAGGAATCTCAGAGAAATATAAACTGCTTGCCGAAATTCCATGGCGATTATACCTGGCAAATATAATTGGCTTCTACCTGCAGGAGAAGGCGGTATGAAAGATAAAGAAGAGACCGAAAAGAAATCGAGGTCATAACCTAGTTACTACGAGTATACCTCAAGTCTTTGTATATAATATCTTTATTAATTTCCTTCTTCCTAAACTACTATAAGAGGATACTAATATATATGAAAATGCTAAGATAAGATTTAATAACTAGATATAATATAAAAAGCGGTAGACTAAACTAGTTAAACGCTTTGGCTCTGGTATTCTGCTCCTAATACCTTAGGATCTAACTAATAAAAAGTGAGTTTGTTTCTTTATAATATGTCCCTTTTCTCGGCTATATAATAGTTTAATTCCTGACCTTAATAACCGTAGCCTTCGAAATATAATACTACCTAAAGTAGATATTCTCGTAGAATATCTGGATTCTTATTAGCTATCTCTAACGGCTAATATTAAGAACCTTATATCTCTTCTTTTACTATTAATTAAAGATTAGGGCTTGCCAGATTAGAGGCTAAAGCTTGAGATATTGACCGAAAGTCAGATTATATCTGGAGAGTACGTAGCTCAATTATTGAGAGAGTTATTTGAATTCTCTAACGAATTCTCGTCTTTCCTAATAGAGACTACTATTTCTGATCTCTCTCAGCTTAATACTAAAGCTTCTTTACCTTACCCTTGGGTGAGCCTTAGAGAACTAGCCGGCGGGAATGCGGCCTTGCCAGGTCTTAATATCCTTAACCCTAATAACCCAAATATTATATTATATATAGATTATCTTATATCTCCTATAAGTGGGGGAAAGATAGACCGGTTTGGAAAAGATTTTTTTTTAACTAGTATATAGAGTAGTATTATATATATTTTTGATATAATATTATAACCGCATTATCCTTAATTATGTCTCTTTTATACTATCTGATATATAATATTATCCGAGAGTAGTATAAAATCTCACTAAAGTAAAGTAGGGCCTTTAATCCTAAAGCCGCCCAAGTATATCCCACTATTTTTTATCTCCGTATTACTAAACCACGATAGAAAAGCGTTACGCAAGGAGAAATAAGGATACTGTACTAATAATAACTAAGGTTTAGCCCGTAACGGATACCGACCCAGGGTTTGCATATCTCTATGGCCCCAAGCCACAAACGTTAGCGGTATTTGACCCCGCAATTATGAGCCGCAGAAGCCCTATTACAGACCTGTCGTCCACAAAGGTTCCCTCAAATAATTAACTTCGGGAAGAAAATCATTAAATTATCGCGTAAATTCAAGTTGAATTGCGTTTTGCCGGTCGCCCTCGAGAATTATCTGTAATAGTGGCATTATTAACCATATCCTTTGGGAAATCCCATAGAATATGATCATGCGCCTCTATTTATTTGGCAGTCAGATTAGCTATATACCCCCGAACCGTAACGGATAGCAGGTGTTATTGCAAGCACTAGTATACCAAGTACAATTTATTAGAATACGGGAAGTCAGAACACCACAAATAAGGATTTCTAGAGGAGTATATGCCAAAATTAAAGGATTTCGCTAGTTTGTTTCCTGATCTGGGACGGGAAGGATTAGTAATTCTTGTTTTGAATCTCTCAAACTTAGAATCATTTAAGCTTGAGCGTATTAACTAGCTATTAGCATTATTTATATAAGTAATAATAACTTTTAATTACAAAATCTATTAACTATTACTCCTAACTCTTGCTAAATAATTAGTAGAATACCAATGCTCCCAGGAGCCCGGTGGCTCCTGGGAATTTTATCCTAGGACCTACAAGCTTCTAGGAACTTTCTCCCGGAAGTATATAAGATCCCAGGAGCTATACGGCTCCCAGGAATTTTCTCCTAGAACCCTACGAGCTCCTGGGAACTTTCTCCTGGGAGCGTACAAGATCCCAGAAGCCACTATACTCCTAGAAATTATCTCCTAGGATCTATGCGACTATACGTGACTCACGTATATACCCCATAGCCAAATAAGTTTATTTTAGCCGCTCTTACTAGAGTGGTTATGGATATTTATGGTTTGCCCTTCTGCCTAATAGAAAATCGATATGGCTCTTAAGACCGGCAGGCTCTTTAGTATAGTCTCTAAAGAGGCTAGCTAATCAAGAAATAATCGTTTGAAAATATTTAGCGATTTAATAGCCTAAAAGTTAGTAATTATTTACTGAATATTTAGCGGTCAATAGCCTGAGATTTAATAATAAGCATACTAAAAATTTAGCGACTAATAGCTACTTAATACTAAAAACACCTTATTAAACTAATATATTAATATAGTACTAGAAACAGGAGATATCTCGCTCTATACTCCAGTTATCTAGTACTATTACCTATCTAGTTCTATTACCTCGGCACTAGATATCTACTAGTACTAGGATACTATAACTTAGGTAAAAGTACTATTGGCCATAAATCTATTATTTATAAACCTATTAGCTATAAACCTATTAGCCACAAACCTGTCGGCTACAAACCTATTGACCTATAAGCCTATTAGCTATACGTTAATTAAACCTACCTTCTTCCCGAATATATTCGTATTCCTTAATTAAGTATGGCTCCTATACGAAAACGTACCGGGGAGAACTCTCGAAGACGGAAGTATACTCTAATTAAAAAAGCTCATGAATTTGCAGAGATAAGCGGTACTAATATAGTATTTTTTATTTACTAGTCTAGGCATTAGTTTATATACAGATCTACTAACCAATAGTCATTCCCTCTATTATGGGAATAGATCATAAGTATTATAACGAAATATATATATAATACTAATAAGAAAATAGTAAATATCATATTCACTCCCGATAAATCTGCTACTACAGGATTTCCAATATCAAAAGCAGGATTATTACTATTGTTTTTAATATTATTATTCCATAATTTGCCAAATAGGAAGATATTAGGTTTGAATTAACACGGCTTGTTATATTTTGAGTTTGGGAATAATACGGGCCGAAATCCTCCTTTAATCCTAGCACCAATTAGCAAGAGTTATCGCCGCAAATATTCAAGAATAGAATCAAAAGCATATTATCTTATTATTCTTTATATACTATTATCTTCCTATACGCCCAACTTCACGTATTATCGTCTTCCTGATCTGAAAACATAGTAAGATTAAAAGTATAAACTAAACTTTAAAGTTTCACCTGGCAGACAGCCTTATTATTCAATCTAACTAGGCATCGACCTGCAAGAACACGTTCCAATTCACGAACCAATATGCATTCGTTCTTAACTCTTGTCTCAGCCGAGTACGATCAATGGGCAATTACAAGCAAGGCTTTAGTGCATCGGCAGGCGGGCAGTCAGCCTCAAGACGAAATCGCCTATGGCTTTCGCGAGCTACCTGCCAAATGCCTCAGAAATTAGGCAAGACGGAGCAAAAATGGAGCTAGGCAGATATCTTCATAGCAGAGCATCAAATTGTCGGGCTTCCATTTAGGGGTCGCTCATAGCAACGTCGTCATTAGAGCTATCATTATCATCCTCGGGGCCCAAGTCAGTAATAGCACTGTCGTGGTCATTATCGCTATCGAAGCCAAAGTCGGCATCAGCGCCAACTTCAGTATCGTCAAAGCCCTCGTCATCCGTATCATCAGCGCAAGTTTCGTCGTCATCGAGGCCGGGAGTCCGCCTCCTCATCTTCTTCTTCTTCGCGTCAACCAGCTCCATAGGCCGGCATCCGGTAGCAAAGAGGAGAAGCAGGATCAGTGCAAACTGCACGCGGTACCGCTCCGTAGGGAAGGTAGAAGTATCGCGTGCCCAGTGATAGTTGAGCAAGAGCAAGAGGTCGTCGATACCGAGGACGGGCTTCTCCCTGACCGTGATATCGAGCTCGAAGTCCGTGGTCAGCTTACCGAAGATGTACTAAACCCACGTTAGCATCCGTACGTCAGGAAGATAATTATTAAACAGAACAAGCCCCTACCGCGAGAGCCTCTGTGGCGTTATTGGTATCCATGTGGCGGCCGTTCTCCCGATTATAGGAGCATTTTAAGCTGCAGATAATATTGGTGGACCGACCTCCTCTTCTTTACCCGATCCACCTCGCAGATATAGATAAGAAATACTATTGTAGTCCCCTTGGAGCAGTTCCGGATCACCGTACGCCAGTCCTGACCCATATGAGCACAGAACCTAGATCAGAAGTCAGACCAACTATTGACTCGAGGTCTTTAATCAAGTATTTATTATCTTATCTATTAAACTTGTCGATAATGCCTTGGAGGTTATCTTTAGTGGTATCGGCATAATTGCACTTTATAGTCGTCTTGTTGTGCTAGTCAATCAGATTCTGGTAATATTCGGGAGGGCGTTATTGGATCTTCGGTTTAGGGCGGCGGCGTTCTTATTTAGGCGTGCGAGATTCGGTAGCGAGGTTTGAGGCAGTTGTGCATTGACCTTGGAATAGGTTCTTGCGACCATGGCGAAGGCAGGATCGTTCGGTCTTGGGGTGCGGTGGTCCAGAGCTGGATGTCGCGCGCGGTGCTGCGTTGAGAGGTGGGAAGATGGGGATGAGGATGCGGATGGGGAGGGTACGTATATGAGCACGAACGATGGGCAGTGCCATGGTGACTGACAAGATGGGGAGCCATCGTTCCACCCCCCGTTTCCGGGGGGGGTGGGGATGGAAGCAGAAAGTCTACAATTGGGAACAGAGAAACAGAAGGGGTCGACTTTGATGAGCCGGGGTGCGCAAGCGAGCCGCAACACGTGATGAGTTTCCGGGGTCAGAGGCTGCTTAAAAACAGCGGCCGCACCCCCCCAAATCCAGCAGCCTCAACACCAGAATCCCGCGTAGTTTTCCAACGAGCGAGTTGTCGTGTTCGCTCCTCTCCGCCGTACTGCCGTCAGTTGAGGTCATCAAACTCCGCGCAAAAGAATGCGTCTTTTACAACGCGGCAACGCTGGCGAGTTCAGCCTGACTAAGGACCTGGTTGGCGATAATATTCCCCCGTATGCGATACTTTCGCACACATGGGGAGCAGATACAGAAGAGGTCACCTTCAAAAACCTGATAGATGGCACCGGCAAGGGCAAGGCTGGCTATAACAAGATCCTGTTCTGCGAAGAAAAAGCAGCTAGCCACGGCCTACAATACTTCTGGGTAGACACTTGCTGCATCGACAAGTCAAGCAGCGCCGAGCTTCAGGAGGCTATTAACTCTATGTTTCACTGGTACCGCAATGCGGCTAAATGCTACGTCTATCTCTCGGATGTTTCGAGCCCTGCCTTCGACGCCGACGATAAATTCAGCCAGCTGCCCTGCAAATCGGCTTTTCTAGCGAGTAGATGGTTCACTCGGGGCTAGACGCTCCAAGAGCTTCTTGCTCCGCGTTCGGTCGAGTTCTTTTCTCGAGAAGGTAATCGACTCGGTAATAAGAGATCTCTGGAGCGACAAATTCGCAAGATAACGGGAATCGCTATTCTAGCACTTGAAGAAGCCCCTTGTCTCAGTTCGGCGTTAATGTGCGATTGTCATGGGTAGAAAACCGCTAAACCACGCGCAAAAAAGACAAGGCGTACTCGCTACTAGGTATATTCGACGTCTACATGCCGCTCATCTATGGCGAAGGGGAAGATAATGCGTTTAAACGGCTCCGGGAGGAGATCAATAAGCCTTCGAAGGGTAAGCACGCAGCTCCGGTTCATATCTAATATGGCAGTCAAGGGTACGGAGCGCTGACCGGCAATAGCACTCGACCGACTACCGTACGCTATTGAGGCGCCATTCAATTCATATACGAAGCAGCACTCTCCCTCTTGCCTCCCTAATACCCGCATCGAGCTTCTTCGAGATATATATATCTGGGCTAATGAACAAGATGAGCGCTACATCTTCTGGCTAAACGGCTTGGCCGGAACGGGAAAGTCCACGATCTCCCGCACGGTCGCCCGTAGATACTTTGAGCAAAAACGCCTCGGAGCCAGCTTCTTCTTCTCACGAGGCGGTGGAGACATTGGGCATGCCGGAAAGTTCGTTACAAGCATTACAGTACAGCTGGCGAGCAGCGTACCGGCTCTCTATCGGTTCGTTTGCGATGCTATTACGGAGTATAGCGACATTGCAAGCAAGTCTCTTTACGACCAATGGCAACAGCTCGTCCTTAGTCCCCTATCGAAGCTGGACAGCACCGGCTGCTGGACCTCGTATATTCTTGTCGTTAATGCGCTTGACGAGTGCGACAATGAGAACAATATCCGGATCATTCTACAGCTCTTAGCTAAGGTTCGATCGTTAGAGACAGTCCGACTACGAGTCTTCCTAACGAGCAGACCTGAAATTCCAATCCGACACAGCTTCTACCAAATATCTAAGACCGCGCACCAGGACTTCGTGCTTCACAACATATCGCAATCGATTATTAATCACGATATATACATTTTCCTACAGTATAATCTGAGGCTTATCGGGCAGGAAAGCTGTCTAGGCGCCGGCTGGCCGGGCGAAAACACCGTTCGGAGTCTGGTTCAAAATGCAAGTGGGCTGTTCATCTGGGCTACAACCGCTTGTCGGTTCATTCGTGAAGGCAAACGATTCGCTAAAAGTCGACTAGATAAAATTCTTAAGAGCGGCAAAACTTCTATTACTGCACCGGAGATAAGCCTCAACGAGATATACAACACTGTCCTGAAGCACGCTATTTCCCCGGGCTACACAGATAAGGAAAGAGAAGAGTTATATCTTATACTAAGACACACGCTTGGCAGTGTGGTGGTATTGCTCTCGCCGCTATCTGCCTACTCCTTAAGCAGGCTACTTCATCTACCGAAGGAAGAGGTCGACCAGACACTAGAGGATCTTCACACCATCTTAGATGTCCCAGAGGATCGAACCCGCCCACTCCGTCTGCATTATCCCTCATTCCGGGACTTCCTTCTCGACAAAAACAGATGTGGAGATTCGAACTTCTGGGTAGACGGAAAGCAAGCGCATCAGACGCTAGCCAGTAACTATATACAGCTTATGTCGAAGTCTCTTAAACAAAACATCATTAGAGTAGACTCTCCGGGAGTACTTGCTACTAATATAGAGAGCAGTCGAGTGGAGCAGTGCCTCTCTCAAGAGGTTCAGTACGCATGTCTCTACTAGGTTGAGCATCTGCAGAAGGGTGGCTCCCAGCTCCGGGATAACGACCAAGTGCATTAGTTCCTAAAGGTATACCTCCTCCATTGGCTCGAGGCGCTAGGCTGGATGCGCAGGGTCCCTGACGGGATTTATGCAATCACTTCTTTAGAGTTAATTGCGCTTGTAAGACAGCTCCTCACATCTCGAAATAACTAGCTAACGTATAGTTAAGGCTAGCAAGTGTCCTGATCTCCGGGCATTCGTCCACGATATAAAGCGATTCGCCTTATCCTTTAAAGCAGGAATCGAGCAGGCTCCTTTCCAGACATACTATAGTGCTCTTATATTCGCACCGGTAATAAGTATGGTAAGAAAGCAATTTAAAGGTTATGTGCCTCGGTGGATGCGAAAATTACCTAAAGTAGCAGAATATTGGGATGCCTTACTACAGACGCTTGAAGGGCATGGCGATACCGTTAGGGCGGTCACCTTCTCTCCTGACGGCAAGCAGCTAGCGTCAGCGTCGGTCGATACGACGGTCAGGCTTTAGGATGCCGCATCGGGAGAGGGATTGAAGAAGCTCGAAGGGCACAGCTCCATGGTTAATGTGGTTGCCTTCTCTCCTGACGGCAAGCAGCTAGCGTCAGCGTCGGTCGACAAGACAGTTAGGCTCTGGGACGTAGCGTCGTAGGGGAAGGTAAAGAAGCTCAAAGGGCATAGTGCTTCCGTCGACGCGGTCGCCTTCTCTCCTAACGGCAAGCAGCTAGCGTCAGCGTCGGCTGATAACACGGTTAGGCTCTGGGATGCAACGTCAGGGGAGGAGGTGAAGAAGCTCGAAGGCTACTGCGATAGGGTCTGGGCGGTCGCCTTCTCTCCTGACGGCAAGCAGTTAGCGTTAGCGTCGATCGACAAGACGATCAGGCTCTGGGACGCGGCCTCGGGTGAAGAGGTGAAGAAAATCGTGCTACAGACTAGCATCTCGAGTCTACGTTTCTCCAGCGACAGTCAGCGCTTAGAGACTGATCGAGGGATCCTCACCATCTCTAGCTCCTCTTGCCTCCTACCGTTTCCGCAGAAAGCGTCGGATCATATCTTCTATAATGACGAATGAATAGCTCGAAATGGCCAGAACCTTCTTTGGCTGCCTTGTAATTATCGAGGGACAAGGTCAGCATTTAGAGGAAACCTCCTTGTTATCGGACAGGAATCTGGTACAGTAAGTTTTTTCGAATTTACGTAGAAGATAGATAATAAAGCAGGAGAGGATCAAAATGTTCGAAGTCTTTGAATATGTTATAACTAATACTATTTCTTTTAATCTCTATTTCATATGGGGTTCCTAGGGCCGACATAAATATATAATGGAAGGACTCGCCGCTCTGGTTCTCGAACTTTCTAAGTATTAGTATGGTGGTCCGAAAAGTTGAAGCTGAGCTGAATCAGGTCAATGTACATTTGGGGATACATAGCTAGACTTTATTACCTGATTTGTCCTGCTTCGCCCTTGTGGGGAAGTAATCCAATCACTTTTACAAATTCAAGGCTAGTAGATTTCTACTGGTCGTACGGAGTACAAGCCGGAAAGGCGGATTGGTATGACCAGTAGATTTCTACTAGCCTTGGATATATTTTAGAAAAAAGGAAAGGGTCTGTATGAGCAGTAGATTTCTACCAGTCTTTGGAAATACTTAGAAAGCAGGAAAGCGGTTTCGGTATGACCCGTAGATTTCTACTACTCTTTGGAAATACTTAGAAAGCAGGAAAGCGGTTTCGGTATGACCCGTAGATTTCTACTACTCTTTGGAAATACTTAGAAAGCAGGAAAGCGGTTTCGGTATGACCCGTAGATTTCTACTAGTCTTGGAAATACTTAGAAAGCAGGAAAGCGGTTCGGTATGACCAGAGATTTCTACTAGTCATACAGAAGCCCTGTAATACTTAGTACGGAAGGGGTCTCAGAAAATCAAGGTCACCCCCCCAGTTCTGCCATCGCTTAAGACAGGAATTTACGGGGCAAAACTGACTAACCTCGATAATTAATTGGCTGGAAATCTCACCGCCTTACAGGGGGGTGACCTTGATATATTGAGACCCCCTTCCGTACAGTACCCGCCCGGGGAAAAGGAAAATGCTGTCTGGTTCCCTAAATGCTAAGGTGGGGCAAGCGACCCTGGAGTTCATCCTGCCTGCGTGATTGGCTGTCCAGATTGCTGTTTTCGACTAACAAGTATCGCTTACTCGGAAATGCGTCTGCCAATCATTTCCTGTCACTGCTGAAACGCGCGCCTGCAACGCCAGTCAAAGAAGAGACTTCACTTGGGAACTGGGAAGCGGAATGACTTTCTTTCCGCTCATCTGTAGGCGGACTGTTCCATTGCCCTTCGAAAATGCGCAAGTCGCAAACCCGTGTCCAGAGCAAACTTTCCGAACTGGCCACCGAAACCTAACTTTCAGTACTTGACGGAGCTGATCAGAGTTAGGATAGTTAAAAGACGAAATAAGATTAATAATGAACTAAATATCTTAAAATACATATATTATTTGTCTTTGGATGATGTCGCACAAATGCAAGACGCCGTGGAGGATTAGTGGACTTCCAAATGCTATAATTAGAACGCGGTAGGGGAGCCGGTTCAGGCAGCGAAGCACGCTAAAGTGGCTTCAAGCGGCTCTAAAATCAGTAGCAGGCCACGGCGGGGAATGGAAAGCACTTCTCCCAATTCAACTCCAGCCATTACAATGAAAAGAACTCTACAGCAGCCGCTCGTACACTAGCAGATTATCAGTTCGCTATGACCCCCGACTCGAAATTCTCACCTCTTCGGTTCTTCAGGTATAGGCCACGATCTGCAGAGCTCACATTCGCCCTTACTCTTGGGATAGCTGAGCTGATGCTTGATAACCCTAGTTCTGAATGCACTTCCCCACGTCTTGTGCTCCTTGCTATAAGATTCGTAGCATTTAACGTCGAACGTACGGCCACGATAGTTGAACTAGTCCTCGACTGCCTGGTGGAATCTTCCTTCCATCTTTAAGTTACTAGTCTCAACTAGCGCCGGGAGGTCACCAAAGATCTGTTCGATGCAAGAGACGTGATAGTATTGATTCGGATCTGGACGGGACGAACTATGATTAGTAAATTTACACGAGTATTCTCAAGTAGGAAACATCATGACTTTACTGTAATACTGACCCGAGAAGTCCTTTAAATTAAGGCGCACGAGAGACACAATATGAGGTCTGCCGGTCAATTGCCTTGGTTGGGGACATCCTCGAGGACTAGAAAGGTAGTCCTTGATTCCAGTTAATGGTTAATTATCCTTCTCGCGGTGACTTCTTTCCCGAAGAGCCGAGCACTTGTTTGCTGAGCGAGGTACTTGCGCGCGTGGCTGGGGTGTCTCATATTAATGGATTGCCTATTGAGAGAGAGAGAGAGAGAGAGAGAGTGCCAGCTTTGTAGTAGCACCATATATACTAACTAATGAATTAAAGTAGTTATCTTATTGAATCTGAATAAGGAGAAATCTGTTTATGTAAAGTGGAGTAGTCTATTTTGTCGAACGCACAAACCTTGACTCCCGAAGCGTGACGCCGTATACGGTCTATATATGGTTTTTGAAATACTGTATGTATTCGAGAATAAGCCTCTGAGACTTGTACGTTGGGTAATAATACTCTATCCTGGCCTCCGGATCTTTTCCGTTAAGGTGATTCCGTTTAACGTAATCTATTATTTTTGCAGGGCAGCAAAAAGAGCCTATCCGCTCTTTGTAGCTCTTTGATTCGTCTCTAATATAGAATAGGTACTAAGTCTTACTACAGACGAGGGGAAAAACAGGAGCAAGGGGTCCGATTTCAGGAGACTTTTTTTTGAAAATAGTTAGTAGAGGAAGGGTAATGCGAAGTCGGTATTATAGGGCTACCTTACGATAGCCACAGAGAGCCTGTATGAGATCGGCGGTCTGAATCCGGTAATTAATAGTATTTTGCGGGGTAATGTTTATAATACGAGTATAGATAAGGTCAGCTAGCTATATCCTATAGGAGATCTAATACTAAACTACTTGCTCGATATACTCTTTCTCCTCCTGTCTACTATTCTGCTTCTCAATGTCTTCCGTCGGGCATTAGCGGAAGTAGTTTGCCCGGTATTCTTTAGAGATAATGTTTCGACGCCTGCTCCTAGTACTACCGATTACGGTAGTAAGTCGCCGGACTTCTGCCTCTACGTCTGTCCCTTGAACTCTGTATGCCCCGGCCTTTAGCTATTCTCGCTCCTGCTTAAGTACGGTAATATCTGGATCGGGAGGAAGTATAGCCAGGATATTATTAGGGACGTGAATCGGGGTGCGGGGATCATATATGAGACTCATATGTGTTAGTATACGAAGGACGCCGTCTGCCGAGGGGCGCTCGAGGACGGCGGACTAGACATTAAATTATACCCGCTTATTAATATAGGACTTATTATATATGGCCGAGTTCGGGTTATATCGCATGACCTGGTCCCGAATAGTATTAGTGGCAATACCTAGAGACTAAGGACGTTTACGTTAGTACGGCCGTCTCTTTTTCGAGTGGCTACAAGATAATTTATAATTAACGATATTTGCCGTCCTATATTAAAAGTAGTAGCTACTCGCAGGCAATTCCGCACCCAGTTCGGGCCAGCTCGCTAAGCTCGCTGGTTGCAGCAAGTCCGACATTGCAGCAACTCCGACATCGATTTTTAGTCGTTTTTATTATATTAAAAAACAACCATACATCCGATTAAAATAATTTTTTTATATAATTATAGCCCTTACTTAGACTAGTAATTGCCTAATAGAGTATTTTTTAATTAAAGCGCATCCGGTTATAGTAATAATTAATTAAGTAAATTATCGGAGCTTACCGAGCGGCCTCGGCATAACCTTACGCGTAAAAATCGCATCCAATTTACTCCTCAATACCACTCTGTTCCCATCCAAATCATTAAATACGCTACCATGCCTAAAGCCATACGCCGCATAGCGAGAGAGAAGAACGAGGAAGTAGTTCAGAGGCTCAAAAAACTCCTATAGTACAAGACGGTTTAGTATATAGTATAGGAGAAGCGGATAAAGGAGGCTATATATACTTGGAAGGACCCTGCAGAAACCGAAATTATAAACCTATAAACCTCTGCCTCCATATTTGACGTACCTTACTCGATATGTTTCAATTAATATAAGGGGTCCAAGCCTCTTTCGGAGAATAGAGGGCATAATATATGTTTGAATAAGACCCAAAAAGCAAGCTTAATATAGTATATGAATACATATATTAAGAGGAATTACCCTTTGCGATACGATATGGTTACTGCGGTAGCTATATTAATTTTGAAGGCTACGGATTAAATACTCTCTCCTGCGAACCGAATTAGAAATATATGGGCCCTTCGTTAGATAGAAAAACAGAGGAAATTAGGCCGGTACCATATAGTTTATACTAAGCCTATGGACTATAAAAGAAAGGACGCTTTTATTCCCGAAATTATTACAAAGTACTTTAATAATCTAAAGGCCATAAAGAAGAAGTATAATATCTATAAAAGTAATTAATATAATATAAACGAGATTGGATTCCGGGTAGGATATATGCAAAGTACTACTATAATTACTTATAAGAATATAAAGCATATAAGTAAAAAACCACCCTATTAAAAATGCCCCTAAAAATATAACTATATTAACTAAGTTCAGGTATTTATAAAGGATCCTATACGAAGAGAGCTAGTTATAGCTATAGAGTATATATCCACTAGTTTCTGGGAGCTTAATCTATTTATTATTATACTAGATAGTATATTTATATAGAAGTATTTTAATAATAATCTAGCCCAAATATTAAAATCATAACCTCTAAAAATAGATATACGGACGACGAGCTAGCCTATAAGTAGCTATGGTATTTCTACTACTAGACTAAGTTACGAGTCAAGGGCAGATATCATCTTCTAATATTTAATAGATATAGAAGCCATATAATATACGAATTTATCTAAGCTATAGAGTCTTTGGATATTATCTATTTCTGTCTAATTATATACTCTATATACCTGTATTAACTATTAGATATTACGTATTTCTAGCAGGAGAAGTACTAGTATTTAAGAGTAATTAAAGACAAGATTTATAAGAATAGAAATAACTTTACGAAAATGACTTTCCTGTAGTATTACGAGCAAATCAGAGCTCTAGCTTTTATTAAAAAGAATATATATTTGGCTTTTGCAAAAACTAGTATTTACCTATTTAACCCTAATATGGTTTTAAAGGCTCTTGAGAAGCAAATAGCCAAGAAACTAGGTAATAAGAGTACTAGAGGACGTATTTATAATTATAGTAAGACTAATCTATTGCTTGGAATTTATATATCTTTATCTAATAAACCATAACTCCGAATAAAGCCTAGGAGATTAATAATATGGGAGTAATAGCCCGAATTATATAATGCCCCTGAATCCCTAAGCAAGCTTAATAAGAATAATAAAGACGATTTGGAGCTTTTATTACTTCCTGGGGCTTTAGAAATCGAAAACGAGATTGGAAATACTATAGATAATCTAGTAGAACCCTTTTCTAAAGCTAGGCTTACTAATTATAGTAAGGAGAACTCAGGAATTCGCGGACTAGACAATTAGTAGTATACCAGAACCCCCTTTTTCCAGATACCCTATAGAGTAAAGGGTATATATAAGTATACTACCTTTTTGGAAAAGTATAAAGATGAGATATCCTCGCCTTCTAGGTAATTATCTAATTATAAGTTCAGGAAAGGAGCCCAGATTAAGGCTAATTTGGGTACAATTATATGCGAGAACCTTGCTAAGAAGAATAAAGAGAGTATATAGGCTAAGCCTTCTCTTTTTATAGATAAAGAGAACCTTTAAAAGTACGTAAAGCCACTAGGGGAAGGTCGAGTTATCTTATCTGGGGATAGTTTATATTAAATTAAGGCTCATAAAAAGTAGGAGGAGGAGGATACTTTGACTAAAGCTCGGAAGGAGCTTGAGAGGGCCGAACGCCGCCATTAAGCTAAACTTGATAGGATTAAAAAAGAGAGGAAAAGGGAAAAGGATATTACTTGTAAGGAGCAGGAGAAGCTTGAAAAGGCCATAAGAAGAGAACAAGAGAGAGCTAAAAGGAATAAGAGAAAGAGAATAGAAGAAGAAGCAAAGGAGGCTAGAAGACAGGAGTTACTTGCTCAGGGAAAGAAGCCTAGGGGGAGAAAGTACAAGATTAATACTATTAATACCCAAAGTACGGAAACTAGTATACAGGCTAGTATATAATATTAATAGGAGGCTAAAGGAACTAATACTATACGAAATAAGAGTGATTCCTGTACTTGACTCTTAATATATAGCAAAAGTGAATATAATATAATAATTTTAGCCTAAAAATTAATACTTATCTCCGTATTACAAAGGCTAAAATAGGTCATATAAGGCCCATATTATATCATTTTGACAGGCTAATTGAGCTCTATAATAATATAAATTTTTTATTGCAATATCTTATATGGTTACATTAATATTTAATTAATTATATAAAATGTCGGAGTTGGTGGTATGTCGGAGTTGCTGCAACCGACGAGCGTAGCGAGGCGGCCCAAACAGGGTGAGGATTAGCCGACGAGTAGTTAGCGTCTCCTTAAAGCCCGCCGCAAGCCCGAGGCAGTTAAGGCTATACTTAAACTAAGAGTATGGGAGAGCTCTCTCTAGTAAGGGGTTAGTACTGCCCTTATCTCGACGGAAGATAGGCGTCTTGAGCCTTTCCTGCTTCTAGTATAGCAGTATATATAAGACTGGGCCTTAGACCTTATACTTAAAGATTCGCTTGGGAGTTATTAGGCTAGGCGCCTCAAACGCACCGTCTGCGAGGGTAAGGGAAACGAGGTATATAATAGGATAGAAGATCGGGTTATCTACTTCGGTAAAGAAGAATATTATACTATAAGTGTCCGTTAGTTTAATATTAGAGTATATACTCGAGGTAGTTAGTTAACTCATGGCTTGGGGCGTCTTTTATATTCTTTGTAGTAAGCTATTATAATTTCTATAGCAAGTATATCTTGCCCTCTACTACCGGGACTATATATAACTAATAGGCGTATATCCTTATAGTAGATCGTATTATAATATCTTATGTTTTCTTTAACCGTATTTAAAGTAGTAATGCCTTTAAGAGTATTATTATTGCGGTTACTAAAGTCCTAATTATCCTCGGTACCGAAACCGTTATTATTCTTGTTAATAGTAAGAAGATTATTATTATTAAGATTACTGTTCTTAGAACCGGAATCCTTTCTATTCTTTTTTTTAGTATTAACTAGCTTTATAGGCTAATAGCCGGTACCAAAAAGAAAGAGCAGGATTAGTATAAACTATACCCGGTACCGCTTAATAGAGAATATAGAGGTATTACGGGCCTAGTAGTAGTTAAGTAAGAGTAGCAGGTTATCTATATCTAAGACGGGCTTTGACTTAATAGTATTATCGAGCCCGAATATATTAATATACTATAGATATTAGTAACTATAGATTAAATAAGTAATAGTAATTAAGGAGTAGCTTATCTTTAGGGCCTCTTTCCTAATATTAGTATTTATATAATAGCTATTCTCTTAATTAAATAGTATCTTGAACTATATAATATATTATTATATTATATCTCTCTTACTTATCCTGTCCTTATTATAGATATACTTGAAGAATACTAGTATGGTTTCCTGGAAGTAGTCCCGGATTATAGAGTACTAATTCTTCCTAAGCTTATTATTATAGAACCTACTCGAGAGTCAGGATAATTAATTATACTAATAGTACTTTAATTTAAGAATATTATTTCCTTATCTAATAAACTTGCTTTTAATACCCGAAAGATTATTCTTGGTTATATTGGCATACCTATATTTGATTTTAGTCTTCGGGTTATCGTACCGCTCGATAAGGTTCTGGTAATACCCAGGCGGCCGCTGAGTCTTTGGTTTAGGTCAATAACGTTTAATATAATAATAAAGGAGTTAAAGGCCCTGTACCGAGGTATCTAGTAGTCGTGGGTTAACGGGCGCGTACCGTATTAGGGCCATGAGGATGACGGGGTCGTTCTGCTTTAGTAGGGAGTGGTCTTGATAATACCGTCGTCATAGAGAGTGACGGGTGCAGAGGAGTAGAAGGACGGTATTGTGGTCGGCGAGAAGTGATGGTTGCGAGAGAGATGGGGGAGGGATGAGGATATATAAGTAGGGTCGGAGGGCAGAGGACTCGAAGCGCCGGAAGGGTGACCGCCATGGTGACCGACCCCCCGTTTCTGGGGGGGGGGGAATTATTGAGTCCAAAAGAGGTACCTCAAGAGTTGATGGTTGCAGGAGGGATTTCAAGAGCTAACGTTTTGGAGTTCTGGAGTAGCTTCGTTCCGATGATTAGCCGCTTGATAAGAGCCAGGCCCGATATGTAATGGATCTTCCCGGGGTTCGACCCTGTATAAAATAGTGACCAAACCTGCCGAAAACAGCAGGTCCAATACTATAATATTGCCTAATTCTATAAATATTATTTTAGAATTATTTTACTTATAATAAATAAATAATATTATATATTATTATAGGAAAAAAACCTAATTTAAATTAATAAAAAACTAAAATTTACTTATATTTATATTATATATTTAAAAAAGTTTTATTAATATTATAAAATCTTATTTTTCGAAATTTTTTTAATATAAATTATATTATTATATCTTGTTTTAATTTCTTTTAAATATATTTTTATAAGTCTTATAATATTCTTTTTTTCTTAATAAAAACATTTAATTATTTTTATTTATTTAATATAATTAATAATAAAATTAGTTTTTATAAGAGATATATAAATTCTATAATATATAATAAAACAAATATAAAAAAGTAATAATTACTAAAAATATAAATATAAGTAAAAATAATAATAAGTTTATTTCTAGTTTTTTCTATTTATAATTTTATTTAATAAATATTTTAAGCTTTTATATAATATAGGATTTATAATTAAAAAAAGCTAAGGATATTAGTATTTAAATATTAAGTATTATAAATATAATATTTAAGGCTTAAAAAGTAAGGTAAAAGGTCTTTTATAAAAATAA
Organism: Hyaloscypha bicolor E; assembly: GCF_002865645.1. NCBI lineage: Eukaryota > Fungi > Ascomycota > Leotiomycetes > Helotiales > Hyaloscyphaceae > Hyaloscypha > Hyaloscypha bicolor. The sequence goes on along the minus strand of NW_020194588.1, from coordinate 59,118 downwards.
TTTAAAGCTAAAAAAGAGAAAACTAAAATATAAAAAATTATAAGAAAATATATAAATCTTATAGTATATTAGCTTATAAGAGGCTTAGTATTCTAAAGATTTCTAATATATTTCAAGTATATTTCCTTTAGTAATATAAATATATTATATATATAATTATATAGTTTAAAAAGTAATAAAATATAAATAATAATATATATATAAGATATAAATAATAAAATATAAATAATACTAGTTAAATAATTATATTAGTTAATTAAATAGAAAGCCAAATTATAATATTACTTTTCTTTTTTTAAATAAGCTTGTTTTTAAGATTTATAAAAGCTAAGATTTTATTTTATTTTTTTATTATTTTTCTCGGCCTTTTAATATCTTATATATAATTTAAAAGAATTTTTTATTATTATAGTATGATTTCGGGCAAGTATTATTTTTTATATAATTTAGCTAATATTATAGGTTTTAAAGAAATTTAAATAAATCTAATATATTAATATTAATATTATAAAAGTATTATAAAGCCAGGAAGCTACTATTTAATACTAAAGCTAAATATTATTCAGAATTTCTATTTTAATTAATTAATTAGATTTTATATTTTGGCTTATTTCTTATTAGCTTAAATATTGTATTTTTATTTATTATTTTCTAGTATTATTAAAAGTAGTTCCGGATTTGCTTAATTTAATAAAGAATTATAGAGATTCTTTTATAGCTTCTTTATATAAAAAAAGTAAATATATTTTTATAATTTCTAGTAAATTTAAAAGAAATAAATAATTATACTTTTCTAGAAATTTAAATAATCTCTTTTATTTAATTCTTAAGCTTTTAATTCAAATAATTAGATTTCTAGTACTTTATAATAACTTATATTTTATTCTCGACTTTAAAATTAATTAAATAGTAATATTTATTAACTTATATTATATATTATTTTTATATTTATTTTATATAATTAATTTACTAATATCTTGACTTTGTTTTTATTTAGCTTTTCTTTAACTAAACTAAGTTTAATAAGAGAGTTTTAATTAAAAAAAATACGAGATTTATAGTTTCTTTTAATTATAAATAGAAACTAGCTAATAGTTTTATATTAAAGGAAAACTTATTAGTAATTAATTATATTAATTTATTTTTTCTAATAATTTTAATAATAATAATTAATATATAAATATAATCTTTAATTAAAGTACTAATTAATAATTTTTATTTAATTTTTATTTAAGGGTAATTAGTTATTAATAACTTAAGCTTAGTATTAATTCTCGTATAAAATTTGCTTTAAAAATCAAATTTAAACTAGAATTTCTAATCTAATATAATTATTTCTAAAATATTTATTTAGTATATTATATAAAATAAAAATAAAAATACTAATTATTTATTTATAATTATATCTTATATAAGAATTATAATTAGATATTTAAATAAGCGATTTATAAAAATAATAATTATATTATAGCCTAAATTACTTTTAGAATAACTCTTGAAATTTATAATAATATATTATTAAAAGTAATTAGAAACTAAAAAGAAATAAAATAAACTAGGCTTTTTATTTCTTAATATATATAATCTTTTATAAATATAATAATTACTTTAATATTAATTAAAATTCTTGCTTATAAATAGCTAGTAATATTACTTTTTAAATAATTAATAAAGCTTTATATATTTATAATATTTAGAAAGGAATTTATTATATATTTTATAAATTAAAGTAATTTATAAAAGTGATTTGTAATTATTTTGTTCTTTATAATATAAAGTTTTTATAAAATAAAAGAAAGCTATTTTATAATATTTAAATATTACTTTTAGCTTAAATTATTATATATAACTTCTCTAGCTTTATTAATATATAATTATTTTATAAATTTTTTTTATTAATTATAAGCTATTATATTTAATAAGAGCATTTAATAATACTTTTATAAGGGCAATTATAATAAAGGATATTAGTAAAGCTTTTTTAAAAAAAAATCTTTTTTTTAGAAAAATCACGCCTTTAATAATAATATGCTTTTTCGAGAAATCTTTAATATATATTTGATCTTTAAAACTAAATTTTGAATTAAGTAAACCGACTTTATAAAATATTATTATAAGTTATAAGTTATATATAATTTCTAAATTAATTTTATTTTTAAAAAAAAGTACTTGAATTTATAATTTCTTTTTAATTTAGCCTTAAGTATTTATTTTATTTTATTTTTATAATAAAGCATTTATTTACTTATTTAATTTTCCAGAATATATAAGTTTAAAATAATAGTAAAATAAGAGCTTAGCTTAGCTAGTTTAGTAAATAAGTTTTTTTTAATAATTAAAATAGACTTTAAAAAAAGTATTTTAAAAGCCTTTTAGTTTAGCTTTTTATTTCTTTAATACTTGTATTATAATAAGCATTTTATTATTATATATATTATAATTAAGCTTAATTAATAATATAGTTTTAAAAAAAATAAGCTATAAGATATTATAGACTTATTTCTAGATCTTATTAAAAGAGTAAGCTAGTAATTACTTCTTTAAATATATTTATTTCTATTATTATAAATAAGTCTAAATTATAATATTATAAAACTAAAATAAAAATTATAGCTTCTTTTAAGTAATTAAAAACCCCTTAATATTATTTAGTTTATTTAAAAGAAATATTCTTTTTTATAAATAAAGTAAGGAATTTAATAATTCATTTATTCTTTTTAATAAAGCCTTTATAAAAGTTATAAAAGTCGAGAAAGAATTATATGTTTTTAATTATTTTTAGAAATTACTAATTATATATTATTTTAATACTAGTTATAAAAATAATAAAGCCTAAATATTTAATATATATAACTTTAAACTTTAATTTCTTAATATTTATTTAAAGTTTAATAAAATATAAATAATATAGTATTTTATATATATATTTTTTATGTTTTACTAAATTTACTAAATAAATAAAAATATTATTAAAATAAATTATATAAAAGTAATATATTAAAAAACTAGTTATATTACTTAAATTATTTATAAATATTTATAAGTAATATAATACCTTAAAGATTTAAGTAAAATAAAATATATATTTATAAATAATATAAATAATTTAAGTAATTATTATATAATTATAATAAATTCAGATTAACTTAATAATAATTAAATAATAAAGGTATTTATTAAATAGCTTTAATAAAAATAACCTGGAACTTATATAAACCTAGCTAAATACTAATTTTTTATAATAATAAACTAATTATTCTTTCTAAAATCTTGATTTATTTCTAATTTATAACTTATTTATTAAATAATACTATTATTTAATTAGATAGTAAGAAGGTACTAAAATAAAAGCAAATAAGAGGCTTATTTAATTAGGCTAGCCTATTATATATATTTATTATAAGTAGTTTAAATAAAATATAAATAAAATATAAGTAAAACTTATTATTTTATTTTAATTTATTTATTTAAATACTTAAAAATATATTATTTATATAATATTAATATATAGCCGGGCTATTTATAAGGCCTTTTTAGAAAATATTATATTTATATACTTTATAATAAAGATAAAATATTCTTAGTTTTTAAAAATTCGAGTTTATAGTTTTATAATAAAAAGTATAATAAATCTTGGCTTTAAATAATTAATTTAGGGTCTTATTATTAAATAAAAAGAAATATTAATCTTTTTAAATAATATTATTTAGATAACGGAAATTAATATAAAAGAATAAATCTTTATTAGCCTTTTTTATAAAAAGAACTAATAAAATAAAGAGAGCTTAACTAGCTTAATAAAGCCTTTAGCTAAATTATTTTCCAAGAAATACTTGATTTTCTAAAGCTCTTAAATAAATTATTACCGGAGAAATTAGTATCTAATACCTTTAATTTCTTTTAAATCTTTAATTTAAATCTTATAATTATATAATTTATATAAAAAAAAGAATATTAGATTTCTTTTTAAAGAAAATAAAGGTATATTTCTTAAGTTTCGGAAATAATATTTTTTTAAAGCTATTAAAGCTTTATTTCTTTTAGTTATTAATTCTTTAATTTAGGAATAATTTCCTTTTTTCGAGCTTTAAGCTTTTTATTAATCTTATAAATAAAGATTTAACTAATAATACTTTCTTTTTTCTTAATTATAAAATCAAATATTATTAAGATAAGAATAATTAAATCTAGTATTTGCTTTTTATTAAGGGTTTCTTTTTATTTCTTTAGCTTTTACTTAGGTATTATATTTTAATTAAATTATAAAAGCTTCTTTTTTATAATATTATATAATATTCTTTAATTAGTTTAAAAGAAAAAATAATTACTTAAAAATAATAAATTTCTAAAAATAGCTTATAATAATATCTCGCTAATTAGCGTCTTTTTAATACTTTTTATTAGATTATTTCTTTAATTATTATTAAGAAATATTAATAATATAATTGAATTATATATATTTAGGCTTATTCTTTATTTATATAACCTTATATCTCTTATAATTAACTAGAATATTAAATATATAGCCTATTTTTTATTAAGAATATTCCTATAATTTTTAAGATTTAAAATAATTATAAATATCTTAATATTTTATTAAATAAAAATAAAACCTCTAGATATTTCTCAATAAACTTAGCTAGCTTTTTATTAAAATTATATATAATATAAAATAAATAAAGAAGTTATAATTTCATTTTTAAGAATTACTTTATAAGCTAAATAAGCTTTATATTAATAAAAGTATAACTATTTACTCTAATATTAATAAAAAAGAAAACTTGATTTCTAATTTATTTATATTAATAATATAAGATATTATGAAAGTATTTCCTCTTATTAAATAAATCAAAATAAATCTTTATTAAATTAATATTATAAGTCCCTAAAACAATAACCTTTTTTAAAGATATTTATTTTCTGGTTTTATATTATAATTAAAGCCTAAATTCTTTGAATTCTTTACTAAAATAAGAATTAGGCTTGGCTTAATTTTAAAGAAAGCTATTTTGGTTTCCTTATTATATTTAAATAAATAAAACTTAATATAATAGCCGAATTTATTATAATTAAAGTATTTAATAATTAAAGAATTATTAGTTTTTATAAGAAATTACTTATATATTTAATAAAAGTAATAAATATAAGTTTCTTGAATTTCTTTTTAAAAGTATAAAGAAATATAATACTAATAATTATTAGTATAGCTATTTCTTTAGAAGTTATATATATAGTTACGGGATACGGGATATAAGTAATAGGATATGAGATACGAGATATAGTTATATAACCTCGCGTTCTATAAGTAACTCGACTAGTAGACTAGATTTCTTTAGGCTTAGTAAATTTAGGAATTATATATTAATACTATAATACTATAATTCCTATTTCTAAATAATAATAACTTTACTAACTAATATAACTAGTATTTTCATGCCTATATAATAGTATTATATATTACTAGTAAACTAATACTAATTAGTTTATATATATAGATTAGAGAAGATTTTAGATTAGTTCTAAAAATATTTAGTAGCCTAAGACAAATCTAGTCCATTTTATATTAAAGAAAAGAACTACTTATTAACTTTATAAAAGTATTTAATAGCTTATAAAAAGTAATACTAGCTCTTACTAATTAATAAGCAGTTAGCTATTTAATTATTTATCTATTTAACTTTTATTATTCTTTAAAACTAACTTCTTTTGGCCCCAAGGCTACTTTCTTAGAAACTATCTTTTCTATTTATATAATACCCGTATTTATAGGACTTTCTCTCCGGAATATATATCCTATATATGCCCTTAAAGCTTATTAACTACTACTTTGATTTTATTATTAAATTGAGTTCTTTAAGCTTTAGATCCTCCCGGAATTATAATATTTCACTTCCTAAATTTCTTATTATAAATGAAATATTTAAGGGCGAAATATTTATTTTAATATTCTTACTAGATATCTGGGTATCTAGTATCTAAACTAGATATCTAAACCAGATATCTAGTATCTAAATCAGGTATCTAAATACTTTTATTACTAAACTCTTTCTATAAACCTATTACGAACTATCTTACTTTTAAATCTTTCCTGCTATAAATCATATATATATATATATATTAGAGAGAACCTAAACTTGGTTTAGTATAAATACTAATAAGAGAAAGAAACTAATTAAGAAATAGGAGAATAGTATTAATCTAGTAATTATAATAAAGGCTAATCTTTAGAAATATCTAATTACTAAGATATATTAGTATATCTTATATAAGAAAAGTAATAATAATTTATAAGATCTATTCTAGAATAACTTTAAAAACTTTAATATTATAATATATAGTCTAATTAATTATATACTTATATAAAATCTTCGAGTCTAACTTTAGTATAATAGTATTTATATTAAATAGAATTATAGAAACCTTATTATTATATAATTCTTTATTAATCTTGCCTAAAAGAAAATAAAGAATATCTGAAATAAAACTAATATTATTAATAATAGTCTAATTAGAACAGATTTTCTTTAGGGACCTATTATATTAGTTTATTTTATTCTAGATAAAACTAGATATAAGGAAACCAGATACTCTTAGCTAAGAAATTAAGGCTATTTATTACTTTTACTTTTATTACTTTTACTTTTATTACTATTAGTATTATTACTAAACCCGAACTTCTATTAATTAATGCCTACTATTATTACTAGGAAGCTTATTAGAGAAGTAGTAAAGATATATTCTAAAGTATAAAAGTATAACGGAACTAATAATAGTTTTAATTATAAACTTACTATTTTCCTTAATATTTACTAATATATAGAGCTTCTAGAAGAAGTATTAGTAAGAGCTTTTCCTACTATATTAAAGGAACTAGTATAAGACTACTTCTATAATAACTAGCTCTTAAGCCATATATATAAAGAGGCCTATATAAATATTTATAGCTTTTTTAAAGGCCCCGGTTTCTATTATTGAAATTTAGATAAATGAAATACTATTACCTTAGTAATTAAAATAGTAAAAGATCCTAAAAAGATAATATTTAAGCTTATCTAAATACTAATTAATAACTTATATAAATTATAATATAGCCTTACTTCTATTTTATAAAATACTAAATTCTTATATAATAAGATTATTATTTCTTATTAAGGCTTACTAGTATACTAATATATAGTTTTAGATTCTTCTAATAAACTCGGCTAGCTTATTAATAAGCTCTAATTATCTATTATTACCTATAAGAAAAAATAATAAATTAATATCGAAGCTTATTTTACTAATTAATAATATTATTCTTAAAATTCTCTAAGTTACTATTTATCTAGGAATTATTAATACGGACCTAGCTATAACTTCGAAACCCGTAATAACTTCTCTAAGCCCCGTAATTATAATAATTATATTCCGAAGTTATATTTTATATATAAGAGACCTAAATACTATTTATAGAAGTATATACTAGAAGAATAAGAAGCTAAAAAGGCCCGATTTAAGAATAGAAATATTTACTAATTTAGATCCCGAAATACCCGTAATTTTAATAAATATTTTAGTAATACTTATATATAGTATATTACTGAATTTAAGGAAAAAGAGAATAATAAAAGTAATAAAGGCAAACTAGTAAATAATGCTTTTAAAACTTTACTAATAGAAATAAATAAAGAAAAGAAATATTACTTAGATTCTTACTTTATTTCTATTAAGAGCTTCTTAGCTACTTCTATTATTCCTGCTTTTACTATTCCTATAAATAATATTCTTATAAATAATCTTATTTCTCTTTTTTATATATATTAGATAATAGGCAAAAACTATATTTTAGAACTTATTAAATAAATAAAAGATACCTAGATATTTATAATTAATAATATATTAAGATATAATACTTACTGCTTTTATAAAGTCATAATTAATACTAGAGCCTCTAGATTCTTAACTACTAGTTCTAACTAATTCCAAGCTTTATAATATATTAATAATAGTATCTAACTTAATAAAACTATTAAAAGTTAAGTTAATATCTAGTTTAATATTAGATCTATATTCTTTATTAGATCTATAATAGTAAGAATACTAATTAGGCAAATATAATTTTATATTATATTTATAAAGACTTTATTTCTATTTAGTTTAGCTAATATAAATAAGCTAGAAATTTACTTTAATAATCTTACTAATTATCTCATTATTTTTACTAGATACTTTATATTTATAGTATAATGTTTTAAATACTTTTTCCTGCTTTAGAATACTATATTATAAAGCTTTATTTCCGAATTCTTTATTTATAATTCCTGCTTTCTTATAAAAGTCGAATTATAATATTTATATTATTATTTTAGTTATTTATTTATTTATAAGCTCTGAAATATACTAGAATAAGCAGGCTATAATATTAATATAGAAGCCCTTAAATATCTTATAAAGTATTATAAGTAATATTAGAAATTCGAATAATTACTAGAATAATTCAAGTTTAATCTAAAAGATAATATTAGCTTTAATTATTCTATTATTATTAATATTTTCTATATTTTCGGTAAGCCTATACTTTATATTATTAATAAAGGTACTTAATATTAAGCTAGCTAATAGCTTTAAAATATTAGTATATTATATATTTGAGATATCCTAAAGTAGTATTAGATTAATACCTATTTAGGTTCTCCTAATTAGATTATAGTAAATACCGGAAAGAAGTTTACTAATAAGAAGTTTATTTAACTTATAAATACTATAGGAATTAAAATTAAAATTATTTCTATAAAAGCTTATAATTTTATTAGAATTATAAAATACTACTATAGCCCGATTTAATATATATATCTTATTATTATAGCTGAAATTAATAGAATTAATAAAGATATTATATTTCAAATAGCTTTTCAAGCTATTAATAATTCTATAGGACTTAATAATATTATTCTAATTCTCTTAGTTTATAGTACTTTATTTCAAATAACTAAATATAATACCCTATTACTAATTATATTATAGTAATTAATAGTACTCAAGAAAGTAATAATAGAAATTTAGAAGCTTTAAGCCAGATACCAGATTACAAATACCTTAAATACCTAAAATAGTTCTAGTATTACTAATATTTATAAACTTCTTTAAATTCGGATATTTTTATATAATATAAAGGAAATACTAGTTAATCTAGTAATTAGAATAAACTATATAAGCTAGTAGTTATTAATAGAGAGAACTATATACTAGCTCTATTATATAATAATACTATCTTCTATTAAATCTTTATAAAGCCCTTTTATATAGGGAATATTAAGGTTATTACTAATAGCCCCGAATCTAAACCTATTCCCGAACTTTATAATAAGGCCAAAAATAATATAAATATAATTTCTTTTACTATTTCTACTATTTTACTAAAGTATAGCAGAAAATACCCTTATAAGACCCTAGATATTACGGTATTCCTATAGAATAATAATCTATATAAGAACTCTCATTAAGTTAAAGTTACTAGCTTTCTAGAAAAAAACATATTTAAGATTACTTCTAGATCTCAGATACTAAAAGAGATACGTATCTTTAATTCCCGGTTTATTAATAAGATTAAGAATAAGAATATAGAGAGAGAGTTTAAGAAATCGAGACTAGTTATTTAAGCTTATAATAATAGTAAGAAATATATAATATTAATATAATTACTTATTATTTAATATATTAGCTAGAGAATTATTCTTAGTATTATTATTATAATAATAGATACTATAAAGTTATATTTATATAATATCTCGCAAGCTTATATATAATTAATAATCTTGCTTAATTATAATTTTTATATTAACCTATCTTATAAACTTATTAGAGAGCTAAATCTAAAGAATAATTCTATTCTAAAGGTTATAAAACTACTATATAATATACCGGAAGCTAGGAATTACTAGTTTAAGACTTATTATTTCTATTATACTAATGAGCTTTCTATAGAATAGTTAACTTATAATTCTTGCCTTTTTTATAATAAGTAATTCTTTGAAATTATTAGCCTTTAAACTAATAATATTCTATTTATTAGAACTAATAATTTTATAAAAATAAAGTAACTAAAGCTCTAAGAGACTAAGTTCTTGGCTAAGAAATATAAATACCTTACTATTAATTATAATCTCAAATTTAATAGAGATATTATTTATATGAATATTACTAGAATTATTCTTATATAAAAATACTAGTATAAAAACTTCCGAATTATTTCTATAAAGAATATTACTATTATAAGTAATAAGGATACTATTTATTAAAATCTTTCTATTAAAAACTAATATATTACCTAATATACTAGAGAAGTATATATTATATTAGTCTATTAACTAGAAGCTTTATATAATCTATTAATTATTACTTAAGCTATTAAACTCTCGGAAACTAATATAAAGGCACTTAATAAATATATTTAATAGTAAATTGAGAATATTATTAGAGAACTGAAATTTATAAAGCTAGTAAAGAAGTTCTTATATTTAATTATTTTTACGAATGCTTTATTTATAAATAATAAAGATCTCTTTCCCTAAATCGGATATATTCTAGTTCTAGTAAATAGAACTAGATATACTAATATTATTTACTAGTTCTTTACTAAATACAAGAGAGTTATTAGAAGTATTCTAGCTTTAGAACTTTATAATATAGCTTATGGCTTTAATATAGGCGCTTTAGTCAAATTTATAATTAATAAAATACTAGAAATAGAACTATTACTAGTAATCTATATAGACTCAAAGCCGTTATATAAATGCCTTATTAAATTAGGAACTACTTGAGAAAAGCATCTAATAATTAATATAATATATCTTTACTAGATATATAAATAACGAGAGATTACAGAAGTTAAATAAATTAAGAGAGAATTAAATCCTGCTAATTTTATAACGAAATTAAAGCTAATAAATACTCTTAATTACCTAATTAATACAAATACTATATAATTAGATATAAAGAAATAAGTTAAGTACAAATAGAGCAGAAAATAGATATATAGAATAGGAGAATATTATAGAAGGAAAAGTTATATATAAAAGGCTATAGCCTTTAGTATATAACTAAAACCTTAGAAATAATATAAATATATAAAGTATTTGGGAAATCTAGTACTAGGCCAGATTAGGTAATTTGTATATAATTAGAGAAAGGTATTATTTTTCGCGTTTTTAGAGAGTTTCTAGTATTAGTATAGCTATTTCTTTAGGAGTCACGTGCGTAGTCACGGGATACGGGATATAGTTATATAACCTCATATTTTATAAATAACTCGATAAATAAACTAGATCTCTTTAGGCTTAGTAGATTTAGGGATTATATATTAATACTATAATATTATAATTCCTATATCTAAATAATAATAACTTTACTAACTAATATAATTAGTATTTTCACGCCTATATAATAGTACTATATATTACTAGTAAACTAATAATAATAAACTTAATTAGACCGACTTTTATTTTATTATATTTCTTAATCTTTTTATATATAGCTTTAATTTATTAATTATTAATAATATAATCTTAAATAAAGCAAATAATATTAATAAAAAAGTTATTATAATATATATAAATTAATTTCTAAAGTTTTAATAAAAGCTTCTTATTTAATTTATATTTAATATCTTAAAAATTAATATTGCCTTATATAAATAATTATAAAAGAAAATATAAAACTTTTAAAATATTTAACTAAAATATATTTAAAGTTTATAATAGCAGGAATAAAGTAATAGAACGAGGCTTAAAGATTAATAATTTCCTATATCTTGAGAATTTAAAGCTAAAGAGAAAGAAGTGAGGTATAGTAGTAGATAAGTAGGTATAGCTAAGACTACTAAAACGCCGAGCTTTGGAAGCGAGCTTGGTTTGAACTATAGCTTGGAACCTTAGCTAAAACTAATTCCTTTAGCTAAAACCAATTATATAATACCAGCCGTTATAAAGTTTATTAAAATTAAAATAAGTATTTTATATTTTATTAGAATTAAAGTATAATTCCTTTAAATAAGAATCTAACTTTAAAAGCTAATAATATTAATTTAAATTATTCTTATTTATATAAGAACTAATTAGAGCAAAAATATTATATATAAGTTTATTAAAAATATAAATTAATATTACTTTATAGCTTATTCTTAATCTGAATTAGCTAATTATTAAAAATAATATAATTTCTAATAAAGAGAATTGACTTTAAAAACTTAGTAACCTTAATATTTCTAAAGAAAATATAAGATATAAAAGATTTTAAATAGAAATAAAAATAAAATAATTCGGGAAATTTTGAAGAAAGTTTTAAAAGAATAAAAATAACGGGAATAGTAGAAATAAATAAAGTAAAAGTAGCTAGAATTATTATAAACTAATTTGCTATAATTAAATAGTACTTAATATTTTCTTTGAATTTAATATTATAAAGCTTAATATTATTAAAAAGGCTTTTAATATTTTTATAAGAATTCTTATATATAATAGTCTTTTAAATATTCTTTTAATAATTAATTATAATTATATTAATGTTTTTAAATAAAAGATTAGGCTTCTTAGCCTATTTATATAAGTCTTTAATAATAATAAGTTATTAAATATATAAAAGCCTTATAATAAAAATAAAAAGCTTTATTTTTATAAATTTATTTATAAATTCTTTAGAAATATTAATAAGGCATTTAGTTCTAAAAGAGCTATTAATAAAATACTTGAACTAATAAAAGCTTTAAAAGTATTTAAAAGCCTTAATAAAAATTAATTTATTATATTTTTTTCTTTATTATATTCTTTTTAGTAATTTCTTTACTAGTATATATATAAAGCCTATAAGATTATAAAATAAAACTTAAGAATAATAATTAGATTATTGGCTTATAAGTACTTATTATTCTAGAACTTAATTAAAAAATAGCTTTTATATAAGGTTTTTTGATTTTTGGGTTTTTAAAAAGAATTTCTAATATATTTATAAAAATCTAAATACTTAATTATTTTAAAAGTTCTAAAGCTTTTCGCTTTTATTATTTTAAAGCCTATTACTCGTATTTCTAAGATTTTATTATTTTAGTAATGCTTTTATTTCTAATAATTCTAAATTAATTTATTTGAAATTCTTTATAAAATTAAAGAAAGTAAGCTTTAAATATTATTATAAGTATAGTATTTAGGGCTTAAAAAGCAAGATAAAAAGTCTTTTATAAAGACGATTTAAAGCTAAGGAAAAGAAAACCAAAATATAAATACATTATATATATAGTTATATAATCTAAAAAATAACGAAATATAAGTAATAAAATATATAAAATATAAGTAATAAAATATATAAGATATAAATAATAAAATATAAATAATATTAATTAAGTAATTATATTAGCTAACTAAATAAAAAGCGAAATTATAATATTAAATTAAGAAATTAAGGCAAAATTAAAGATTTTTAAATATAATAATATAAAAATATTTTCTTTTTAAAGTAAATAAACTAGTAAAGAAATAAAGCCTTATTAAAACTTAATATATAATTATTTAAAACTAAATTAATTTACTTTTTAATTATATATCTAATATATATTATATATAAAAAGCTATTTTTCTTATTAATATAACTTATTTAGAAATAATTATATATTTGAAAATAGTTATATATTTAGTAATATAATTTATTTGAGAATGGCCTTAGTTAGATATATCTTAATAACTAGCAAAATTATAATACAAGTTAATAAAATCGTAATACGCAATTATTTTAGTATACAAAGTAGGGTATAAGTGCTTATTAATAATGAGTAGCTAACATATTGGAACTCCCCTTCCTCCCCCCCACCACTCAAATTCCTTTAAAAACGCTATCGCGAGCGACAGCATTTATTTTACCTCGCGAATATTGAAAAGCTTGGTCTTTACAGGGCAAAAAAACGCTGTCGCCAGCAATAGCGTTTTCAGAAGCAGGGTAGTAGTAGTTTCTATTATAATTTGAGATAACTCGCCCGCAGCAAGGTATTTCTTTAAACGGAGAACAAGGAGCTGCTATTAGTACATTATACTATAACTCTCTCAATTTCTTTTAGAAGAAAAATGCTTGTTGTTGTTGTACTAATTAATTAGAGGGGTGTGGCAACCGGGCGCACGCTTCACTCGGGCAGTGAGCGAGATCCGCGCGCTAGCCGCATCTGGGGCATGCGCGCGACAGCGTTTTTTTCGGGCAATAATCTTACATTCATGCCCAATGCAACCCAAAGCACAGACCACCTAGTTTCCTTTCTTTTGGCTACTAAAACACGGAAAGCGCTTGCTTGTTAGCTGAAATCTATCACGATTATTTTCTCTTTTGAGCTATGAATAATGTCTTATGCTATCCAATAATAAGACGAAATTTTGAGTAGCAGATCCGCACTTGTTCACGAGTTCATGCGAAGAGTTGCGCTTGCTTATTTTCTGGTGAATTTGTGCGTATGACAGCATGTGGTTGATTAACACGTCAACTCTTTCGTTGGAGCCATTCTATGGCTTTGTTCCTGCGTATGCTATCCTTTCGCACACTTGGGAGCATGAGGAGGTGTCATTCAAAGAATTCGTCAGAGCCCGCGAGGACAAGAACTTCGACATTACAAAGAAGGCCGGTTACCACAAGATAATAGCAACATGCAAGGAGGCGGTCAAGGAGGGTTGCTCCTACGCTTGGGTTGACACGTGTTGCATTGACAAAACCAGTAGCGCAGAGCTGACCGAGGCTATCAATTCCATGTTTAGCTGGTATCGGCAGTCGAAAATTTGCTTCGTATACTTGAACGATTTCGAGCTTCGTGAAGTTGATGGCCATTCACGTTCAGACGAGTTCGCTACTGCTTTTCGTCGATGTAGGTGGTTTACCCGCGGCTGGACTCTCCAGGAGTTGCTTGCGCCGAGACACGTACGGTTCTTGAACTCGCAGTGGGAGAAAATCGGGATGAGGAATGATCTTTACCAACTGATCGCCAGCGCCACGGGCCTCCCTAAATCCTTACTGCTCATGCCCCCGAGAAGTGACGTCCGTGATTTCCACGTCGCTACGCGGATATCTTGGTTAGCCAAACGACAGACTACTAGGGTTGAGGACTTGTCGTATAGTCTTCTGGGGATTCTCGACGTCAATATGCCGATGCTCTATGGGGAGGGTGCCGCTGCTTTCACTCGGCTCCAGGAGGAAATCATTAAAAAATACAATGATCTCTCCATCTTTGCCTGGACCAAGGGAGCAATAGGGAAAGGATACATGGACATCTTAGCTCCAGCACCTTCAGCCTTCGCTGGCAATGTGGGGGTTAACTATCACAAAAATAGGAAAGCCCACCTCGCTCACAGGTTGAGCGTACAGTTCTCCCTAACAAACCAAGGCATCCTCTTTCCTAATGTGAGGCTTCAATACCAGGGTGCAGTGCCAGGATTTAGCCACCACTACATCTTGGACCTCAAGTATCCGAACCCTGCCTTTCGTGGCCAGAATGAGGGTCTAACCTATATCCTCCTTCGAAAAGTTGGGCCAGGGTTGTTCGTCCGACTTTACGAAAGTTTGGAACGGCAGAATGCATTCCGAGGAAATTTCTATAGTAGTGCTTTCTACGAATCAGTATGCATCCTGAACAACCTGAAAGCCTCTAACTCACTGGTATGGCAACTCAGTCGGTGGGAACACTACGCCATTCGCCTGCGCTGGAAACCGTGGGAGAAGCTAGGGCAAAGATTCTGGCACATCCGAATGGTGGAACCCAGGGCGATATGGGACGTTGCGGGAAACCAGTTCCTCCTTGAAATGGCGACTGAGAGGTACATGCACGTCGAGTTCATCCCGGGTACCTACGCGAGCAATCCGCATTTCAAGTCCTTCGTTATTATGATCCAGGTCTACAACGCCAAGGAGCGCGATCCTGCGAGGATCAAAGCACGCATCGTCAAGATCGAGACCTGGCAGAGCCTCAATGTAACCACGCTAGGCTTCCGCGGAAAGAGCGCCGTGGAGATGGACTCCCTGCAGTCACTAGCCGGCGGCGACGAATCGAATACCCTCTCAATCGTGGGTTACGCTATCTCAGTATCTGTACGGCTACACGAGAAGATAAATGAGGCACCTTGTCATCTAGTATCCCTTGACTGGACGGAGACAGCGTCGTCTTAATTTGAGTCCGCACAAAGAATTCATTACGTTGTTCGTAGTGCCATTCAAAAATGGCTCTACAGGCGAGGTTATGAATGATCTAGTTCTGGTAAAATTGACGAGGATGGTTTTAATGATATGGCTGGGGGCAATTGATGAAGCATGGGAGCCAGATTGTCCGGGTCCTCGGTACGGATGACGACATTCGAAGCAATGTTCGGAAGGGACTGGATATCATGAAGGCGGAAAACTACCGGCCGGGACATTTGATGATATCCCCAAGCACAAGTACAGCTGGTGCACGGAAAGGTAGCAGCAGCAGTACCGCTGGCTTGAAGCGGTCATCGAGTCAGACTAGCACACCTTTGCCGCCTAGAAAGTAATCCTATTTAAAATCTCCAATAAAGGCCGGCAGCAATGCTCTACCAAATCAAGTGCATTGGTATATTATCCTTTGTAATTATGGGAAGCCCATTTATAAGACTGGCTCTCGAGTAGCTCTACTTGCCATACTAGAGGGCTATATTAAAGGACATAAGTCCTTATATAAGGCCGGCTTTCTTTATAAAGATATCTTAAATAATAATCTTATAATAAATAAAAATAAAGAAAACCCTTTCTGGCCTTTATTCTTAATTAATCTTGACCTTAAGATTAAAAAAGTATAAAGAAAGGCTTTTAGTACTAGAGGCAAGACTAGTATAAGGGCTTTTATAGCTATTAGAGCTCTTTTTAGCAAGTAATATTTATTTATATATAACTTCGAGTTAATATTTTAGGTACTTTTCTAGATCTATATTTATTATAATAAACTAAATTAGAAAAAAGTTATTTTATAATTTAATAAGTGAAATTATATAAATATAAAATAGTTAATTAAACTAAAATTAGGTACTATAATAAAGAAAGCAATTTTTATAAAAATAATTACTAAATAATTTTATTTCTTATTTTAAGCTATTTATTTTATAATTAAATAAGAAAATAAAAGACTTTATTCTTAAATAAAAGAAATTCTTTATAAGATATATAAGAACTCAATTTAATAAATAAGTATAATAAAAGAAATACTAAATCTATATATTAGAAGCTTGCTATTATAATATTATTAGAAATTAAAAGTATTAGGGCTTGAAATAATATTTAAAACTAAAGCTTAATAAAAGAATTATAATATTATATTAATTTTTAACAAATTTAATATTATAAAACAAATTTGTATTATTAAAAAGAAAAGAAAAAAGAAAATTATAAAGTTTATAAGATTTAGTAAAAGAAATTTAGATATAAATAATATAATTATATATTAAAATTATTTAAAACTTGGCTTTAATTATTACTTTTATTAAATATTTGAGTATTAAAAATTAAATAGAAATAATTAAAGTTAAAATTAATTTTTTATAATAAAGCTAGTAATATTTAAAGAAATAAAAAAGATTATTAATAATTAAGATATAATAAATTTCCTAACTTATATTATAATTTGCTTTCTCGAATTTAGTAACTTTTATATTAAATAAGGCATATATACGGGCTAGTTATTACTTTTAATATTTATAAAAGTTCATATTTCTTATTATTTAATTATTTCTTTTTTAATTTATTTCTAATATTCTTCCTTTAATAATTTGATTATACTATTTACTATTAATTTCCTTTTATTAAAGCTTATTAAAAACGTTTTATTATAGCTAAAAAGCCTTAGTAATATAGCTGGTTTAAAGCTAAAATCCTTAATTCTTCTTAATTTACTTCTTTGAATTTAATATTTATAATTATTATAATAATAATTATTTCTTTAAATAATATTATATTACTCGAGATATAAATATAAGCTTAGCTTATTATTCTTTTCTTACTATTATATTATTATAATTCTTGTAATAATAGAAGCCTACTTTTATTATTTTCTTTATATAATATAATTTAGCTAATAATAAAAATGCTTTATAATAATATAGCTAGCTATTATTTAGCTATATTATAATACGAGATTAGGGCCGCTTTACTAAAATTAAAGCCTGGCGGCCTTATATAAGCTCCGGGGCTAGTTTTTAATTTTGCTCTAATCTCGATTCGAGATTAAAAGAATTATATAACTTTTTTATAATAAAGCTCTCTTATCTTATATAGGCCTTCTAAGCCTTATACTTATAAAGCTTCCTCTTCTCTTTTATAAGCCCTTTTAAGGCTTACTTCTACTTATAAAGCTATTTACCTCTCTTTATAGGCTATTCTAAGCCTTATTCTTATTTATAAAGCTCTTTACTTCTCTTTACGAATTGCTAGACCCTTTAATTATATTCGTAAAGCTTTCTTTTCTCTTTTATAAACCCTTTTAAGCCTTACTTTTACTTATAAAACCTTCTCCTTAAGTATAGCCACATTAGTGCAAGCTTGCGAGCACAATGTAGCATGTAAGCATGCGGGAAATTAGTCTTTTTTAAGAGCTTTTTTCGATTATAAGAGAAGTAATATTGCTTTTGCGGACTCTTTTGGATTTCTTACAGGCCCTTCCAAGCCTCACTTGCCCCCGCAAGCCCCTTACTACCCGTACTCTTATTCATAACTTTCTCCCGAGCCTTATTTTCGCCCGCAAAGCTCCCCTTTTCCTCTCGCAGGCCCTTCTAAGCCTTACTTCTACTTATTAAGCTCTTTTTCCTTATTAAGTATAGCCACATTACGCTTGCAAGCTCGCAATAATATAACGTATAAGCGTGCGGTCTTTTAAAGGCTTTTATTTAAATAATTATTAACTTCTAAAGGCTATTTTCTATTATTTTTTTATAAAATATTTATAGTATTCTTTTGCTCTTGCCTTCCTAAGCTCTTGCTTACCCGATTTCTTACTACAGGCTTATATATGCCTTTAAAGCTTATTTCTAGTAGGCTTATTCTCAAGTCTCGATATTCTTACTTGCTTCTTTCTTTAAATTCTATATTAACGGTTTGACTTTTGCTTCCGTTTTTGGTATATAGAGTATATAAAGAAATATCCAAATTCAGAAAGGCGTCGTTTTTAATTATAATTGGAGCAGTATTCTAAGAGAAAGGGTTAGTAAGTATTTATAGACAGGTTTTCCTACTTATAGGCTATAGGCTTATCTATAAATTAATTTATAGATACCTCTTTATCTGCAAGTTCCTCCTCTTTATCCGTAAGTCCCTCTTTATCCGCAGGTTCTTCTTCTTTATTCGTAAGTATATCTTCTTTATTTGCAAGCCTCTTCTTCTTTATATCTCCAAATATTAGCTAGCTATAAGCTAGTACCACGCTTCCTTTTGCTCCTGCTTTTATTCTTGCTTTTACTCCTGCTTTCCCTTTTTATACTTATCTATAAACTGCCATATATTAGCCCTATTACTTACTATTTGCAAGCTCTTACCGGATTATTCTCTTCTCATTTCCTCTCTTACTCTATTTCTCATTGCTTCCCCTCTTTATACCATTACTATTTATTATCTTGTAATCGAGCCTAAAACTTCCTCTACTTGTCCCAAGCCTTCCTTTAGGCTTCTCCTTCTGCTAGTGCCTTCTCTAAGTCTATAGGATCCCATATCCCACACTTTTATACCCGTAGCTTTGCTTTCTTTATCCGTAAGATCTGCCGGTTATGCCTTTCTTATATAAACTCGACTATAGCTTTATAGTATTAGTTATGCTTTCGTATAAGACAGGTTTCGCAAGTATAAAGTCAATATTTATTCTTGTAAAAAGGGAAGCTTATAATTGGGCAAAAGGACTTGTATCCGGAGTAGTATAGCCGGTTTAAAGGAAGGGTATTTATTGAGAGCCTGCGGAGCCTATAAAGCCTGTGGAATTAGCCTATAAATCTTATAAAAGGGAGCCTATAGAACCTATAGAATATATGGAGCCTATAGAGCCTATAAAGCCTGTGAAATAGAGCCTGAACTATAGAGCGGGCCTAAAGTTTTGGTATTCCCGAAGTTTTAGTATTCTTATATAGACCCATTCACGTAATAGCGTCCGTTTTCTCCGGAAAATAGCGAAAATATAAGAGAGGATTATATATTAGAAAAAGAATATTAATAAGCCTTTCTTAAGCTAATAAATAATATTATATATTATATATTTTAATTTAAGCTAACTTAAAAATAAAAAAGACGAATTATTAGAAATTATAATTATAATAAATAATAATATATATAATAATAATAATATTAAAACTTCTTATATATTAGTATTAAAAAAACGAATTATAAGTAAATAAAATAATATAAAAAATAATATAAAAGCAAATTATATAATTTTGAAATGAGCTTAATTTATAATTATTATAATAAAATCAAATAAATTACTAAAATAGGTATAATATAATTTATATTATAAGCTTTTAATTTTATAAAGAAAAAGTTAATTTGGCTTAGCTATATAGAAATAATTATAAGCTTTATAAAATAAGTATATTAAATGAAATTTCGAGTAAAATTAAATTAATTATAAATTAATTTCTTAATTTTTAATAAAGCCAAAGAGTATTAGAAATTATATAATAAATAAGGTTTAGTAAAAGCCTAAAAAAACTAAGATTTTATATATAAAATTAGATTAATTTTAGAATAATATATAATAATTATAAGTAATAAACTAATTTTAATAAGTTAATATTTATAAATAATTATTTAAACTACTAAATTTCTTTTATTAATTATTTTATATATATTTAAACTAGCTTTCTTTTTTGCCTACTTTATTTTATAATAGCTATTTTTTGAAGTATATAATTTATTTAATTTAGGTTTCTTTTATTTAACTTATTATTTTATAATAGAAATATTTTCTTGTTTTCTAAATTTAGTTATATAATTTCCTTATTTAATATTAGTAATAACTCGAGAATATATAAACTTATAGCTAATTTTGTATTATTTTAAATATTAAATTAAGATAAAGATAAAGATAATAATAAGAACTAAAGATATATAAAAAAAACTATATTAAAAGTAAATTATTTTAATTTATTAATATAGATTATAAATATATTATTAATTATAATAATAAATTAAATAATAATTTTTTATTTTTTGAAATACTTTTTCGAGCTATTTTATATTTAAAGATTTTAGCTAAGGCCTTAGAAACTAGGCTTGCTTTCTAGTATTTAAAATAGCTAGCTTTTTAAAAAGAAAACTAAATTATAAGTTAATTAAATTTAATTTGAGCCTAATAAATATTAAGCTAGAAATCAAAATAAATATATTATTTATTTTTTATATTTAGAAATATATTATTAATTATATATAAATTAATTAATAATTCTCGATATTAATAATAATTTTAATAAAGCAAATACTAGAAATAAGGCTAAGAGTACTTCTAATAATATTAATACTAGATATATTAGATAAAATATAAGTTTATATAATATTATTATAATATTAGAACTTGTTTTATATTAATTAAATTTATTAATATATTTGGTTTATAATATAATATTAATAAAAACTATTATATTAGGAAGCTAGTTTCAAAACTTGGCTTTTAAAAGTAATATAATATATTTTTAATTTTTATATAAGTCTAATTTTAAATTTTTTCTTAATTCTTTATATTATATTAAAATTGAATTAATTAATAAAATATTAATAATATTACTTCAAATATATTAGTGGATTTTCTTATTTATTTTCTTTTCAAGTCTTTTAATTATAGTAATTATAAATAAATTAATAAGAATATAACTAAATTAAAGAAAGAATTAGGGCTAGCTTTAAAATAATAATAAATAAAGTTATTATTAGCTAATATATTTATTTTCCTAAACCTATATTTAATTAAAGTATTATAAATCTATTTTTAAATATTTAGTAACTTTAATTAATAATAAGTATTATTATATATAATAAGCCTTTTACTTTTTTACTTTAGCTAATTCAATATTAGAAAGCAAGCCTATAATATTAAAGTAAAGATATTAAAATATATATAAAGATTAGTAATAATTATTTTATAAATATTAATAATAATATATTTTATAAACTTCTCAAAGTTTATTTATAATATTAAAAGTAATATTAATTATTAAATATTAAAAGTAACCTTTTTAAAGCTTCGTTAAATATATTAGAATCGGAAATAATATAATATATAATCTTAAATTTAAATTATTATTAATTTCGAATTAATTTTATTTTTTAATTAATTTTAAAATATTAAGCTTTTTTTAATAAGAAGGCATTAATAAAGAGTTTAATTTATTATAATATTATTATATATTTTAAGATATATTAAGTATTATTATAATTTGAAAAAAAGTAAAAATATATTAAATAAATAATAAAAGAGAATATAATAATACTAAAAATAAAAGATTAAAATAATTATTTATAAAAAGAAATTTATAATACTTTTTCTTATTAAATTTCAGAAATAATTCAAATATATTATTATATTATTTAAGTAAGTATTAATAAAGCTAATATATTAAATAACTAATTATAAAAGTATAAAAAATAATAGAGAATAATAGTTTTATTAATAAATTAATAATTTATAATTTATAATTTGAGATTATTATATTATTTTATTTATACTTGTTTTTCTTATAAGATTTAAATAAAGCTAAGTATTTAAATAAAAGCAATTATAGCTTATAATTGAAATTAAATAAATAATACTTATTAATATATAAAAAAATAAGTTCATTTACTAAAATATATAATTAAAAGAAATCTTGGTTTTTTATTAGCTAGTTTTATTATAATAATAGGTATAATTAAAGAAAGTAATACTTAAGATAAGAAATAAAGGAATTAAATTTATAAGTAAGATATTATTAACAGAAATAAAGAAATTAATATTAGTAAAAAATATAAAATATAATATCTTTTTAAAAATAAAGTCATTTATTAATTATATATTTATTAATATTTATAATACTAAATAAATATTAGTAAAAAATTATTAAAAGCTATTTTTATAAGTTTAGTTTATTTTTTATAATAATTTAATAGCTTCTTAAATAAAGTAGCTTTTTCTTTTTTAAGATACGTTATATAAAAATTAATATTTCCTAAAATATTTTTAAATATCTTAAATAACTTATATTTCTGTATTCTTTTTTTATTTATAATATTTTTAATATATTACTTTTTTAAATTTTTTTAAAATATTATATAAAGTACTTTTAAATTAAAATACAAATATATATTTATTAAAGTAATAAAAACCTTAAATAAAGTAATATAAATATATATATATATTTAATTAATAATACTTATAATACTATATATATTATTAAAGAAAATGTTATATAATAAAAAGTTCTAATATATAATTTAGTAGCTATTTTTATAAGTAATTAAATTTCTTAATAATTTCTTTTTTTATTATTAATTTAAAATAAAATAGAAATAAAATTATACCTTGCTTTTAATTTTAAAAATTATTTCCTTTATTAAATTGAATATAAAAGAGCTTAAATTCCTATATTTAATATAAGTAGCTTATAAAAGAAAATAATTTATTATTAATATAAATAGTTCTTAAAACTCAAATATTACTAGAAATAAATTAATATTAATAATACTATTTGGCTTTAATATAATAAATTCAAACTTATTTATTAAAATAGTTATTATTTAATATTAAATTAAAAGAAATTATTAAAAAGAAAATAATAGCAAAATTTTATATATATTTATATTAAAATTATTAATTTCCGGATTTTATATCTTTATTTTATAATAAAAATACCAGAACTTTTTAAATTAAATAATATTTTAGCTTTTATATATTTTTATAATATTTTTATTTATAAATATTATATACCCGAATATTTTTAATATTAATATATTAATAATATTTATATAATACTTTATTATTATAATCTTGCTTTTTATTACAAATTATTATTTAATTATTTATTATTTCCGAATTTTAGTATTATTAAAGATTAAAAAAGCTAAAATAATAAGTATATATATAAGCTATAATTTGCCTTTATTAATAAATTCGAAATAATATATAATATAATATTTTCTAATATAATAAGATTTATTATAATTTATATAATTTTTTAAATAAAATTATCTAATTTATATATTAAAATATAAATATAAATTACTTATTATTATATTAGCTATATTAATAGAAAATAAGTAATTAAGTTATATAAAAGCTATAATTATACTAATTATATTCTCGGCCGAGGATTTTTTATTCTATATCCTATATTTTACTATAATCTTTAAATCTTTCAATCTCTATTAATTATAGTCTAATTCATATATATAGTAGTTTATTTTAATTATAATAATTTTCTCTTTTTAGATATAAAAAAATTATTTTATTAGAACGGAAAATGACTTTAATATTTTATATATTATTTACTAGCTATAATATAAGCTTTAATTCTATATCTTATACTTATATATAATTTATTAAAAGTCTTTTTTAGAATTATAGCCTAATATATCTTTAAGGCCTCTTTTATATTCTCTTTATCCTATTTACTTTTTCTATAACTTGCTAAGAGCTCTAGATATATCTTTATTAATAGTTTCTTGAATACTTATTAGATATACTTAATTGGATTAAAATCAGGAGAATATAGAGGCTAATTAACCTGCCTTATATCCTATATAATAAACTAATTACAAATTATATAGGTATTATAAATAGAAGTATTATTCTATATAAATATATAGGTATTATTATTTAGTTCTTTATATTATAGAGCTATCTATATATTAAGGACTTATAAATAGAATCTAGTAAAGTACCTATATTTCTTAGACTTAAAGTCTTGGTCTATTATATATAAGTCTAATTTCTTATAGTTTCAAAAATATCTCTAGATTATAATACTTATATTCCTATATATATTATAGGTCTGAATTATCTTTCTTTTCTATTTCCGGTCCGGTATATAGAAATATTACTCTTGATTTTTGCCTTATTTCTATTTTATAAAATACTTATTATTTTATATAAACAAATCCTATTTCTTATATATTATATATTAATACTATAAATACTATATAAGCCTAGTAGCTATATATGCTTTTATAAGATATAAATAATGCTTTATATTATAATATAACAGGCTATACTCTTTAAAAATTATATTATTTTGGCGGTTTTAGGGTCTAGGTTATATAGTAAAGGCCGCGGCCTTTTATATATAACTTGCAGAAATTATATAAGAAAGCTAGTTTTTCTATAGTCCTAGAGAATAATCTCTTATAAGTATTTAATTAATTAAGCTTTTATATATTATATATTATTTATACTTTACTATTTATACTTTTAATTTATTATTTTGCTATTAAGTTACGTTTTATACTCTAGTATACTTTATATGAGTTTTTGTCTTATTATAGTTTCTCTCTTATATATTTTATAGTAAGTAATATAGGGAGATTAAAACTTTATAATTAAGGTAATATTCTTATGAAATTCTGAGAGATATTTATAAGGCGGATTATTAGCTTAGTAAGTTAGGAAAGAAAAGGGCTATTATAATATCTTAAGCCTAAGGCTAAAATATTAAGGATATATAAGTATTAATTTTAGTATCTTATATTAATTTCTAATATATCTAGTAACTTGGATACGAATTAGCTATAAGATATAGTTACTAGTATAATATATAGAAATAGTAGAAATAGAGACTAATTATAAAAGAAAAAGAAATAAAGTAAATAAAATAAGAAATATTATATTAAGATAGTATAAATTAGATCTTAGTTAGGAATAGACTTTAATAGTCGGAAATAAAGTTATATTATTAATTTATATATTATTTTTAGTTATAATAAAAACCGGAATAGAAATAGTATTAGTTTTAGTAAAAAAGCTTATTCCTAAATCCGGAAAAGATACCTAAAAAAGAAAATATTCTTAATTTTAAGTAAAATAGTAAATAGGAATTAGAAATAAGAATTGAAAAGAAATTAGAAATAAGAAATTATATAAATAATTCAGAAAAGCTTCTAGAAAAAGAAAAGAATACTAAATAAAGAAAAAAAAAGAAAATTTAGAAAAGTCAGAAAAATTAGTAAAATTAGTAAAATTATATTTATTATTTTTATTTTTAATAGTATTATTAAATATATCTAGTTTAGCGAAATTAAGGGAAAATACTATAAGTATTAAGCTAATAAAATAAAAAAGAAAGTATAAATAATAGAAATAAAACTAGAAAAGCTATTACCTTATTATTACTAATATTAAAACTCAAACCTCGACTATATCCGTTATTATTAACTAGTTTTTTCCTAATTCCGGTTCCTAAATTAAAAGATATATTTAAATAGGAAGTTAGTTCTTTAGGAATTTTATTAGTAAAAGTTTCAGGTATAGAAATTCTATAATTAATTATAAAAGAAATTATTAAAATTAATATAATTAAGAATAAGTATATATTAGTACCGGATTTAAACCTATTACTTATAGGAGTTCCTAAAGTATTATGGTTTTAAGAAAGTAATATTTTTATATTCTTGAAATAATATATAGTACTAGTAGGGGTTAGACTAGAACTAGCGAGGCATCTAGTATCTGTAGTTACCTAATAGTTATATGTAACCCCGAGCTTAAGCTAATACGTGGGCCCGTATATAGCTTGTAATTATTTAGATCCGAGGCTTCTTTGAGATCCTTTTCTCTCTTTAGCTTTGAATTATTAAAATAGAGATAGTCTAACTATGCTTTCTAGGCCCTAGATCTTGTACTTATAATATAATTTAAAGCTTACCTACTTCTTAATCCTATAGAGAATTTAAATAATACCTATTTAATTGGTTTTTAATAAGTACAGATATAATATACTATGGCTACTCCCGTACCGGTTAACTAATATTAGAACGAAAAGAAAGTCCTAGACCGGCCAGGCAAGCGGACAGGCCAGTAATCTTATTACTAAAGAAGATATAAGAAAGTAAGTCCCGGAATAACTAGGCTAGTCAGAAGGAGTTATAGCGTGAGATACTACTAGTATACTACTAGAAAGTAAACTAGAGCCTTTTATTAAGTCTCCTGAGGAGTCCAAGTATCCTATTAATATTTATAGTAGAAAAGATACTCTTTATTAGAAAGTAAAGAAAGAAAAGGGACCTGTCTTATTAAAGGCAGAGTTCCAAGAGTTATTTCGGAATTTAGAGGCTTTATATAAAGAGATTATTAAGCTAATTCTAAAGATACGGGATATTCTTGCCTATAGTAAGAATTATTATAATTAGCTAAGAGAAATCAAGTAAGTCCTATAAAAAAACGAAGCTATTATTAAGAAGCTTATTATATAGCCTGCCGGAATAACTAGTTCTCCTATTCTAGAAAATAGATATTTAGTTAAACTCCCTAACTCTCCCATTTTCAAAGGTATAATCAAGGATAGTATTACCTTTAATAATTAGTTAGTTTAGATCAAGAATAAGTTCCGTAGTAACTTTAATACTTATTAGATAAAGAACCTCAAGATTATTTATATATCAGGCTATATAGGTAGCTATATTCTTATATTAATCTCTCCCTGCCTAAACCAGGATAGTTAATATATATACGAGACTATTAGAGAACTATATACCTATCTAGAGGAGCTATATAGTAACCCGAATAAGAAATATAATATTCGGTAAGTATTTAAGGAACTATTTATAAAAAAGGGCCAGACCTTTCAGGAGTTTTATATTCTATTCCTGAGGTATATAGTAAACAGAAATATTAACTTATAGAACCTTAAAGACAATTTAAATAACAAGCTTACCTGAAAGCTCTAAGAGGCCATAGCTACCTACTATAATAACCCGTCTATCTATATTACGGAGTTTATATAATACTATATTACGAATAACTAGTAGATCCGAGCTTATTATAAAAAGAAAGACCAGATATTCAAGAAAGCTAATAAAGGTATAAATAAGCCAAGTTTAGGAGGCGCTTCTTATATAAAGCCCGCTCTTAAGACTCTAGTAATGGATAAGCCTATTACCCCAAAGCCCGGATCTTTAGATCTCAAATACTATAACTATAATAGATTTGGTTATATATCTAGAAACTATTCAGAGCCTAAAACCGAGTATATAAAGCAAGTTTTAGCGGCCAAGCTAGTAGTATTTACTATAAGTAAGCTATCTAAGAATATAGAGCAGGAAAACGAGGACCCCTAAAAGAAGTCTCTTCTTTAGGGCCGTATTATATTAATATAGTAAAAGTTAATTTGAACTAGCTATTAGAAAGTAAAGTATTTATACTCTCTTATATAGTTAGTAATAATAGATTAGATATTAAGACTTCTTCTCTTATTAATACCAGAGTAAATAGATATATTTTTATTAATTCCAAGTTTATAAAAATAATTAAATAATTCCTAGATATTAAGTCTACTTAATTAATATTACCCTATAATATAAGGGGGTTTAATAATAAGCGGGCCATATCTATTACTTACTATATTAAGCTTATACTCTTAATTAATAAACAGAAGGTTCTAGTATTTATACTAGTTATAGAGCTAGGTAAGTATAATACAATTTTGGAATAATAGTAATTTATAAATACTAGTATCCTAATTAATTATAAGAATAGAAAATTAATCTAGTTAGATAATTAGCCTAGAAAGAAGAATTAGGATAAGATCCTAATTACTATATATAAGAACTTGGAACCTGGGAAAAGTAACTAGTACTAAAAAGATATAAATAGAAGAAATAAAACTATAGCTATAAATAAGTTCTAGAAACCTTAGATTATAGAGAGGAAACCCCCTTAATCTTTTTCCGAGCCAGGCTCAGGAAGCCATATATAGTAAAAGAATTAAACTTATTACTATAGAGAAATATAAATAGCCTTAGGAAATATAGAGGTTTCTCCTAAGCTAGAGATAGGAATATTAAAACTATACTATCTAAAGAAAAGCTATAAGATCTAGTCGAGGCCTATAATTAATATTACAGGTATTTTGCCGGCTACTTTCTAAATAAACTTATAGAAGAAGAAGAACCTTTTCTTTATAATATTATTTTTCGAGATTAATAAAGAGCTAGAATTATAGTAAGAAAACAAGTTTATTCCGGGCAAGTAATAGCCAGGAGAAATAGAGCTATAATAGCTAGTAAAAGTCTTATTAGAAAAATTTAAAGGTTTTATAAATATTTTCTTAAAAGAAGTATTAAATATTTTATTCCTATATTAATTATATAATTATAAGATTTAGATTAATAATCCCAAAGGCCCAGAAAGCCTAGGATATTTCCCGCTTTATTAATAGTCGACCTATAAACTATAAGAGGTCAAGTATTTCCTTAAAGAAAATCTTTAATAGAGCTTTATTAAACCAAGCTAGTTCTCTTTTATATCTCTAATCCTTTTTATAAAGAAGACTAATAGAGTTCTCTAATTCTATATTAACTATTATAAGCTAAATAACTTAATATAAAAGAATTATTATTCTCTTTTCTTTATTTACGAAACTCTTATATAGCTAGCTTAAGCCAAGGTCTATATAAAGCTAGATATTTAATAAGTATTTTATTAAATCCAAATAAATCCAGAATTAGAAAAACTTATAATATTTCATATAAGATATAGGGCCTATAAATATAAAGTTCTTTAAAAAGGCCTAACTAATAGCCCTATTATATATTAGAGATATATAAATAATATTTTCTTTAATTACCTTAATATCTTTTATATAGCTTATTTGGATAATATCCTAATTTATTTAAATAATTCCCTAAAATATAAAGACTATATATAAAAGATTCTTTAGTAACTATAAGATACCAGCTTCTAAGTAAATATTAAGAAATTAGAGTTTAAAGTTATTTATATAAAGTATTTAGGCTTTATTATTTTTACTAAAGATATTAAAATAGATCTAGATAAGATAGTAGTTATTAAGAACTAGTAACTACTAATAATAATTAAGGAAATATAAGGCTTTCTAGGCTTTTATAACTTTTATTAGTATTTTATTACGGAATATAGCTATATAATAAAGCCCCTAATAGCTCTAATATATAAGGGAGTTCTATTTAAATAAATAGATTAGTATTAAAAAGGTTTTACTAAGCTAAAATAAGCTATACTCTTAGTACTAATTCTATATTACTATAATTAAGATAGATATATTAAATAGAGTTATAGCCGGTATTTTCTTATAATAAGATCCCTAGATAAGACTTTAGTATCCGGTAGTATTCTTCTCTAAAACTATATAGTTAGTAAAGCTAAACTATAATATTTATAATAAAGAAATACTTATTATTATTCTTTTTTAACTAAATAGCAAGCGGAGCTAAAAGGCTTATAAAAAATACCCTTTATAATTTACTTAAACTACTAAGCTCTTAAGTACTTTATAACTATAAAGAAGCTTTTAATAAGACAAGTTTACTAGATAAAGTATTTTCTTATTACTATTTCAAGCTTATATATTAAGCAGGCAAGTTAAATAAATAAGCAAATATTTTAAGCAGGAAATATAAGGATATAATTATCTAGAATAAGGTAATAGTAGCCTATTAAACCCAAATTCTCCTTTTATAATAAAAGATTAATAATAATATTATATATAATCTCTAGTTAGCTCTAATTAAGGCCTTAGTAAGCCCGGTTCAGAAAGAAACCTAGTATAATAGTATATAGCTTATAAATAAGCTATTAAGCGAAAACCGAGAATTACTAGAGCTCGAAGAACTATAGAATAAGGCTAGGAATAAGAAGAAAGGCATTTGGATATTATAAGGCAGCCTCTTTTTATAATATAGTAAACTATTTATATCTAATAGTATAATAATTCCTGAGATACCCTTATATACTATTCTTATTTAGGAAGTATATATATAGCCCCTAATAAGATATCTAGAAAAAGCGAACCTTTAATAACTTCTTTAGGTCCGCTATTACTAGCTAGGCCAAGGAACAGATATTAATTAGTATAGGAATAATTATTATACTTACTAATAATCTTATATCCCCAGAAATAAAAAGCCAAGTTTCTTATATTTATTACTAGTTTCTAACTACCTTTAGTAATATATATTAGTAGATTTTAAAAAGTATCTAAAGAATAGAAATAAGTATAATATAGTAGTAATCTTTATTAATTATTTAGGCAAATGCCCTATTATAATTTCTATTCGAGATATAATTATAAGTAAAGAATTAGTACCTCTTTTTCTTATTTATATAATCTATTAAGTTAGTATCCCGAAGACTATAGTATCTAATTAAGGCCTCTAGTTTATATTAGATTTCTAAAGCAAGTTCTATAAATATATTAGTATAAAGCTCAAGTTATTAACTACTAATTATTTTTAAACTAATAGTCAGATAAAGATTATTAACTAGTATTTTAACTAATAGCTATATCTCTATATAAACTATTACTAGAATAATTAGAATAAATAGGTAGTAATAATTAATTACTAGTAAGTAGCTCTAGTTTATAAAACTACGGGCCAGTTCCCGTTTCTTATAAAAAAGGGCTATAAACCGCAAATATTATTTAATTAGGAAACTCAAATATAATTAGATATCCTAAAGATAAAGCTAAATAGATAAGAGGCAAAGGCCCTAGTAATATGGCTCTATAAATTATAATAAAAGATATAAGAGAATATAATACAAATATAAGAATATTATATTACTTAAGCTAATAAATACTACTAACTATTAGATTTCGGATAGGAAACAAGATATGAATTATTACTAAATACTAGAAAAATAATTATTCGAGCTATAAGCTAGTCTACTAAATAGAAGAACTATATAAAATTCTGGAATAAGTAAGATATTTCTTTAGGTTCAAGCTACTAGAATTAATAAGAATATATTCGGTATTTTATATAGAAAAGCTATATAAAAACCCAGGTAATTCCTTTTTCAGATAAACGAATCCGGAGCCTCTATTATTAGAACTATAAGATATGTGACCCCCCATACACTAATACGAGCGATTTCCCAATCGGGGCCCCCGATTAGGGAATCGGACGCTATAATTAGGGAATAGGAGCTTCTTTACGAATCGGGCGTCTGATTAGGGAATCAGGGGCCCGATTGCCCAATCGGGTAATATTTGGATATCGGGAATAATAAAATAAGGATATATTAAAGACACTTCACCCATACTAAGCTTTACTAGCCATGCCTCCCACTACGTCTAGATACTCCCATAGCTACCTTAGCCCTTTTTGGTACCCTCCCCTTTACTTGATCACCTGATTCTCCTCCTCTAGCTCTATCCTTACGTACTTACTCAGTAGCTACTCTCTTCTTTGCTCTCTCAGATACCCTTCCAGCCTTCTAAACTAACGAGATTAATCCACGGCTATTTTCCAAGGTAACTGCCTTTAGTAAGGTAATCTTATCCTTTTTATAAACTGCCCCAGTAATAGGTAATTCAGAATAAGTTAATTGGGAGATAACTTTATTAAGGATACCATATGGCCAGAGAGTAATAAGTTTACTATACTTGGTAGTAAGCCGGTATTCCTATATTTATTAGCTTTAGTAAGTATATTTATATAGGATACATACCTTTAAAGTTTTCTCTAGAACTCTCACTAGTATCCTTGCCATCTCCGTACTAAATCAATACTATTTTGGTATCTGAAACATTATAATCTCTTAATCGGCATACTCAAGAGCCTTGGAATTTGCCTTCTTTACTATCTTCTCTTGCTACTTCCTCATATGCTCCGCAACCCTCTTGGTTAGTTCAGATAAAATCATCTCCTCTACCGCTTCCTCTAGTTCAGCTTCCTGATTAACAAATAAGCTATCCTCATTCTCTTTATCCTCCTCTCCTTTAGTAACCTTAATTATAGACGATTCTCTAGAAACACCACTCTTATTCCCCCTCCCTAGTACCATACGTATATGCCGAGCGTTCCCTTTATAATCTTGAAAATTAGTAGGTAGCTTTCATCCAAACTATATCTTATATGGCGTATTACCCTTAGGTAAAGCAGAGGTAG
The DNA here is from genome assembly GCF_002865645.1 of Hyaloscypha bicolor E. Classification (NCBI taxonomy): domain Eukaryota; kingdom Fungi; phylum Ascomycota; class Leotiomycetes; order Helotiales; family Hyaloscyphaceae; genus Hyaloscypha; species Hyaloscypha bicolor. The sequence goes on along the minus strand of NW_020194588.1, from coordinate 26,028 downwards.
AAGTAGTATTAATAACCCATATAATTAATAGAAGTAATTATATCTATAATTAAATACTAGTATCCGCTCGTATAGCTCGCAAGCGCCTTTTGAATATGCGATTAGTAATCTCAATAGAGCCTTGTAATTGAGGATAGTAAGCTCGTCCACGGATAATCTTTATTCCTCTTTACTTATAAACCTCAATGACTTTGCCTTTGAACTCTCCTCTATTATTACAGGCTAGAATAGAGATATACCCATTATCATTTAGCTATTTGATAAGCTCGTCCGCAGCTTTATCCGCAGTTTTAGCCTTGAGCCCACGGATCCAAACGAACTTGGAAAAGTGGCATTTTAATTGCTAAATCCACATATATTCTCTGTCCAAATCATACTATAATAGTATTAATAAAGTATGGATAAAAAGGTTCGGAATTCGCGAAATTCGCGAAAATCGCAAAAACGCAAGAAACGTAGGAAATACAGGAAATGCAGGAATATAGGGGTAAATTACATAACTTAAGGGATACTTATACGGAAATCCATTAAATCCAGAACCATACGCTAGCCTGGATAATGAGATTGGATAGGCTATATTCCCGTATTATTCTTTTGAGCCTTCTCTTTATTATAGTAAGCGTATCGTACACTTATCCATACATGATTATTACGGGATAGGCCATACCAAATTTTCCGTATATACTCAAATATAGTATTAGAGCCTATTTTTTAATTAGTATAAAAATTAGTAGCTTTTAGAGGATACTAACCAGGGTATATTAATTTCTCATAGATAGTAGTAAGAATCTCAAAAGCATTATTATAGCAAACGGCATACCGGGCGGGAATAAGCTCTCTACGTTAATTATCGTAGTATTCCTTGCGATACACCTGGCCGTCCTAAAGCTTATAGAGAAGGGAATCGTACTTAATATTAGCCTGGTAGCATTTCTCTGCCTTGGTTCTACTAGGAAGCGGAGTATTAGGATTTTGTAACCACTATCTAATATCCATACGTTTCCTAGTAGTAAGAATTTTCTTACTACCCCCCTTAGCAAGCCTCTAATCCCATACAGCTTCGTCTTCAGCAGACCAATTATTAGTAGGCTCTTCAGTAATAGGGGAGGGTAAAAACTGGGTACCGGAAGAACGAGCCCCTGGAGTAGTAATATTAAAATATTACTCTGCTCTCCCATAAGTATACTGACGAGGCATATATAGGGATGGGGATAAACGAAGGGTTAAAAGAGACATATTAGAAGTAAGGTAATTAATTGAGAGGTATATAAAATCAGTAGTTATACTTGGAAAGTTAGTACTTATACTGTAAACTATATCTAGGTAGTAAGGGAGCAGAGGCCCCATATATATTTGGGAGCTCTGGAGAAATGTCTTTACCTCTATTATTACCTCCTTTAATATCTTAAATTAATAAATTAAACTATAACCTATAGAATCAAAATATGAGGTGTGGTAGAGTAAAGAATATAGGGCTGAATGAGCTAGTAAATAAGGGGAATTCAGCTCCTTCAGGCCCGATACCCAAATATCGAGCGATTGGGAATCGGGGACCCCGATTCGTAAAGAAGCTCCCATTCCCTAATCGTAGCGTCCGATTCCCTAATCGGGGGCCCCGATTGGGAAATCGCTCGTATTGGTATATGGGGGGTCACAGATAGAGAAACGAAATATAAAGCTTAAGAGGTACTAGTAGTAAAGCTACTTTATAGGAAGCTAAAGTACTAAATCTAGTAAAAAGAATAGGATTTAGATCCGGAGTAATATCTTGTATCCTTATTAAATAATAGTGCCCTAGCTCTTTAGAGCTTCTATAATAAGAATCCTAAATAGCTAGGTCCGCCCTAGAATCTCTCCTATTAGTTAGACTATACTAAAAACAATATATTACCGGAACTATATAATATAAACAGAAATCCTTTAAGGTTATATATAAAAGGCCCTAATTTTTAATATGACCTGTAACTTAAAAATTAAATAGGAACTTTTAAAGCTTAGAAATAAGCTTATTTCGAGGAAAGAAGTAATATTATAGTTATTATAATATATAGTACTAGTAGAAGTTAGACTAGAACTAGTAAGGTATCTAGTATCTATAGTTACCTAATAGTTATATATAACCCTGAGGTTAAGCTAGTATATAGGCCCGTATATAGCTTGCGATTATTTAGATCCGAGGCTTCTTTGAGATTCTTTTTCCTTTTTAGCTTTAAATTATTAAAATAGAAATAGTCTAATTATGCCTTCTAGGCTTTAGATCTTATATTCGTAATAACTATTATATTCTCAAAAATACTAAAAGAGAAAGAATTATTTATTATATCTCTTTTATTTATAAAGATTAGATTAAGGCTATATTAGAGTATTATACTAATAATCTAGGAAATTACTAGAAAACCAAGTTCTTTAAGGCCTTATTAAAGGAATTCCGAAAGTATAATTAGGAAATACTTAAAACTAGCTATAACTTTCTTAATTAGATTATTATATAAGCCTAAAATAGAGAAATCTCTTTTAAGTCTTATATTAATATATTTAATAAAGTATTAAAAAAGTTATTAAAGAGGAAAGAAATAAATAAAATTACTTAGTATTAAGAATTTATAAGAGAATTATCTATTTTAGTAAGAGATTATATTCTTAAGAATATAAACTTTAAGCCTATAAATATTTCTATTTATAAATATAATAAGATATATAAGAAAATAATAATATTCTATTAGTATAAAGAAAAGAAATATTATTTTAATATTACTAATAATCTAGATATATCTAGATTTAGATAAGAATACTTAAATATAATAATTTATAATATAGTTCCTAAGCTAGAAAATAATTACTTTTTATTAGTTTTTTCTATTATACTTCCTAAAGCTATTATAGATATAAGTAAGAAAAGAAACTAGCTTATAGCTAATTATATAAAACTTACTAAAAGTAATAAACTCAAAAGAAATAATATTAATTAGCTAGTAAAAAGTCTAGAAAACTATTTATTATTATTATAACTTAAGAAAACTTATAGAAATAACTTAATATAGCTATTATTATAATTCGAGAAAATATTTATAGCCTATTTATATAATCTAGCTAACTATAATAAATATAATAGTATTAATAGCCTAGTAAATATAATTTGGGTTTTTAGGGAAAATATATTAGAAGTTATAATAAAGGTTATAAAAAATGCTATAGTAACTATAATAATTAAGCTAGAATAAGTAAAGAATCTAGATAACTATATTCTAGAGAAAATTAGTTTTAAGTATAATTAGAAAATATTACTTAAGTTAATATAGCCTATAATATAAATCTAGAACTAAAAAAACGAATTTATTATAGGTATTATAATAGAAATAAAAATAATAATATTAATCTAAAATATATTTATATTTTTTAGTTCTATTACTTATTAATAAAAGAATTTATAAATTATAAATATACTTACTAATTTAATAAAAGATAATATAAAGAGCTATTTAAGCCTAAATAAGAAAGTATTTTCTTTTTTCTTATTAATAAGTACTAGTAGTTTAACTAAATTATTTCCCAAATCCGAGAAAAAGAATTTAATTATAACTTAAATACTTAATCCAAGAATATCTAGAGATTAATAAGAAATATCTAGTTTACTAGGTAAGAAAAAGAAAAGAGAACTAGCTAATCGGGATTTATATATAAAAGTAAACAAGTTATATTTAGGGAATCTAAATAACTACTTTGCCTTAGAGGAAATTATATTAAAATTACTAATATTTCAGGTTCTGAAATTAATAAATAATATTAAGATTTAGCTATAAATAGTATTTTTATTAATATTATAATAGGTTTCTTATTAAGAAAAAAGAAAAAAGAAATAGAAATAGCTAAAGAAGTTTTTTGAAAACAAGCTAGAATAGAAAAAAAGCTATTTAATATAAGAAGCCAAAAGAATACTATTCTAAGAAATAATAAATAAGGAAATAGCCTAGCTAAGAATATAGATATTAATACTTCTAGAGATAAATAAGACAAATTAAGAACCTAATATACTTTTAATTATAATAAGTATAAGACTTCTAAAATTAATAATATTCTAATAAGGCTATTAAAGAAAGTAATTATTTTACTTCTAAAAATTCAGAAAAAAGCGAGAATACTTATTAATACTTTAAAAATACCAGATCTAGTTATTATATTTTAGAACTAATAAATTAAGAATAATATTTCCTATTTTATTATCTTATAAATAGAAAATATTATTATATTAAGTATAATTAGATATATTAGAAAATCTATAGAGCTAGTAATTATAGCTTATATAATAAATAAAATATTTAAAGAATTAGAAATACTAGTTTAGGTATCTAATACTAATAGAATTATTTGATTTAAAAGTAATAGTATTAATATTCGGATATTACTAGCTTATAAAGATATTATATAATCTTTATATTTCTAATTTATATTTTAAGAATCTTAAAGAAATAATTAATACTAGAGCTAAAGTTAATATTTTCCCCGAAAAGATCTCTAGAAATATTAGTAAAATAATATATAATATTATAGATTATTAAATATTTATTATTACTAGAGTAGAATTTGGATTTATAGAAATAGTAAAGCTTAGAACTAAGATTATAAATAAAGTAGAATATAAAAATATATTTTTCTTAATTAAAAAAGCTCTAAAAATTCTATTTAGTTAATTATTCTTAATAAAGATAAAGATAAATATAATATATAAAAGTAATAGTTTATAAAATAAAATATTTACTAATCCTAAAAATAACTAGAATACTTATATTATTATAATTATTCTATTTTTAAAAAATACTAGGAAATAAAAAAAAGTAATAGTTTAAAAGTATTAAGCTTCTAAAGTTAAGAAATTAAGTAATATAAAATAAAAAACTAAAAGTAAAGAGAAAAAATAAAGTCTAGTATTATAACTAGTAGTAATATTAGAGAAAATAGGAAAATACCGGGATTTCTTACTAATTCTTTTACCTTGGGTTTAGGAATTCAGGAAATTAATAATATTTTTAGGAAAACTAAAGTAAAAAAGACTTTAATTAGAGTATTATTAAGAATAATTCCGGATATAATAGAAAAAAAAGTAAAAAGAATATTAAGTAAAGATATTTCTAAAAAAGAAATAAAATAATATTTCCTAATAATAAAGAAATATATTCCTAAAGCTAAGAAATATAGAATCTAAAATTAGAAAGAATTCTGAAATATATAAGAGCTTAAGAAAGATATATTAAAATACTAAATAAAAAAGCATTCTTTATATTTAACTAGAAAAAAGCTAAGTAGAAAGATTATAAATTCCGGAAATTAGATAAAAAAAGTACTAGAGAAAATAGCTATAGCTTTTAAAGAAAAAGATAATAATTATAGTTTATTTCTAGTTATAGGAGTATATAAAATAAAAAATAAAAAAATTTAACTAATAAATACTAATAATAGAACTAGAGAAGGCCCTAATAAATATCTGAACTAGTTTAAAAGATCTAAAAGTAGAGAATACTTATAGAAATATACTAGGAAATATAAGAATTACTTTTTATTAAGAATATTAGCTATTTTAAGAAATTTATAACTTATTCCGGAATATCTTAAATAATTAAATATTAGAAACTGGCTCTGAAATAAGAAACTAGCTATATTTCAAGAATTAATAATTAATTAAGAAAATATAATTATATTTAATTAGAAAGAAATAAGAAAAGTTTATAAGAATATTAGTTTACTTATTCTAATTAAAACTATTAAATATAAAGCCTAGTAAGAAAAGAATTTCTTATATCCCAAAACTCTAGTACCTATAATAGTAAAAATATTATTAGAATATCTAAATTATAGAATTCTTAAAAAATATAATAGATCTTACTAGAATTTATAATTCTTAGTTATAAAAAAGGTTACTAGAACTTACTAACTAATTAATATTATTATAAAATTAAATTTAGTAATTCTATAAAATACTAACTTATTTTTATTTACTAATAAAATCTCGGAGAAATTTACTAAATATATTTATATTTTTCTAATTAATTTCTTTTCCGGATATAATTAACTTATACTAAATACTTATAATAGAGATTTAACTAGTTTTATAATATTTTTAGAACTATTAAGAATAATTATATTATTTTAGGAAGCTACTAATTCTATTATATAATTTATATAAATTATTATAACTATTTTAGAAAATCTATTTTTTAAAATTACTATATTATTTATTAATAATATTAGAGTTAAGGAATCTTATATAGATTATAATAAATAGCTTATTTTACCTGAAATTCGGTATTTTATATTTAAATATTTTTAAAATCTAGATATAACCTTAGATAAAATTAAATAAACTAGAGCTATTACAATTCCCAGATGCCTTCTAGGCATACGTAACGCGGCCGCCTTACTAGGGAAATATGCTTGGAATGTACTAGAGATATTTAGAAAGCTAGCTTCTTTGGGACTAGTATACTATAGGGTGTATATACTCTCTTACAGCCTCCTATATTCTAGTTTTCCCTTCTTTAGCTTTGAATTATCTTTGTAAGGGACCTTCTACCTTGCTTTCCAAGCCCTGAATACCGTACCCGTAATAGTATTTAAAGCTCACTCCCTTTAATCCTATAGAGGATTTTAAATAAACTAATTCAGAACTATTAGTAATATAGGCACCACTAAGATAACGGAACCTCAGAAATACAAGTAATAGACTCTAGAATAATAAAAGCGAAAAGCTTTAGAACCCTCAGAGGAATTAGATATTTATATCTTTATAAATATATACTAGTAGTATATTAGAAACCCTCCCGAAAACCCGAAAATTAAAGAACCTTGAATAAAGGCTACTCTTTAATTAAGTCCTAGAGCAATAGGTACCTATAGGCCAGTAATCTGACTATTACTCTCAAGCCCTATCCTATAATCTTATAGGCCCTATATATATGCCGGTAATAAGATTATTAGGGAGGATACAATAGAGGAAAAGTATAATAGGTCGATTTCCTAGGATACTACATAACCAGGAACTATATTAACTTCCGTTAAGGCTTCTAGTAAAGCTCTTACTAGTTCAGGTTATCCCGTTAACGGCCTTTCCCGAACCGAATATCCCGTTAGTATTCCTAGAGAATTTATAAACGAGTCTATAGAAATAGAACCCTCTGCTTTTATTATAAAGCTTCTAGAGACCAAAGACCATATTATTACTAGAGAGTTATACGAATAGGCTAAGGAACCCAATACCTTACTCTTAGATATTAATATTATTATAAAGAACTACCGGGAGAATATCTAAAGAGCTATTTTATATAAGAATACCTATAGCTATAATAAAGCTATTCTCGAGAATACTAAGCTCTATAATACCAAGCTCGAGAATAATATTAAGTACTATATGGCCATAGTAGATTGGCTTATAGTAGCTCTAACTACTTCTGCTCTGCCTACTCTGGCTACTCCGAACCCCTCTTAAAAGAATTCTGAACTATCTTCCGCTTATTCCTGTCTAGGATCCCCTATATCTCATACTTCTTTTAGAAGTACTAGAGTTACTAAGCTCCCAGATCTAACTCTCTTTGCTAGAGATCATACTGCCTTTAATAACTAGCTAGTTCAGATTAAGAATAAGCTATAAGGAAATACTAATTTATATTTCTTAGAGAATCTCAAAATTATTTATATTTCTAGTAAACTTACTAGTAATACTCTTGCCCTAACTAACTCTCGTATAGACGAAGATAGTCCGAATTAGTACTATTAGCTCTCAGAGCTCTATTCCTACCTAAAGAAGCTATACTCTAACCCTAATAAGATATAGAATACTTGCTATAACTTTAGTAAGCTTTAAATATACTCTAGTTAAGTATTTCAGGAGTTCTATATTTTCTTCTTATAACTATCTATAAAAGGCGGTATTAGTTTTTAAAACATTAAGTATAAACTAAATGAAAAGCTTTTACTAAAGCTCCAGGAGTTAGTATATATATACTATAATAATTCTTCTATTAATACTATTTGCTTTGCTTAGTACTATACTACTAATAATTAGTAGATTAAGGCTATATATAAGAAGACTAAAAAGTATAAAAAGGCAGGAGCTATCCTAGCTAAGTTCACTTCTAGTACTATACCTTTATATACTTCTAAGAAAGAGCCTAAGAAGCCCATATTAATTACTCTTATTAAGTACATATTCCCTTATAAGTACAAGTAATATCCTATAAAGACTAAGGATCTCTTAACTATTAAGTACTATAACTGTAATGAGTTTGGCTACTATATTAGATATTATCCGGTTCTATATAGTAAGGAAACTAAGATAGCTTTTTCTAGAATTAAGCCGGACTTAGTTCCTATTTTACCGGAATATACTATTCTAATAAAGTATTTAGAGGATTTGAACTCTAATTCTGGTATAGAACCGGGAAATAAGTATTCCTAAAGAAAGTCTCTACTTTAGGGGCTTATAGTATAGATTTAGTAGAGATTGACTTAACTCATCTAATAAGAGGGGATATTCTTATAATACCCTATACTATTAGTATAAATGGATTAGGAATCAAGTCTTCTTCCCTTATTAATACCGGAGCCAATAGTTATGCTTTTATTAATATAAAGCTTGCTTAACTTATAGAGCGATTCTTGGGGATAGAACCATAACCCCTTCCCTTATCCTATACCATATATGGTTTTAACGGAAAGCTAGCTGAATTTACTAAAAAATATATAGAAGTCTTACTTCTAATTAACGGATAAAGCATTAATATACCTATAATTATCCTGAACCTTAGAGATTATAATACTATTCTTAATAGGAAATAGGTAGTATATATTAATATTCTGGTTAATTATAGAAGATATAGGCTTATATAGCTAAAGAATAAGCCTAAATTTGTATAATTCGGTTATATTATTAGTACTTTATAATAATAGCTAGAGAAGTAACCTAATAAGAAGTATTAAAAGGATACTAATTAACGAGATTCTATTATAAGCTATTCCTAGAAACCTTCTATTCTAAAGCAGTCTTTCTTTTTTTGGACTAATTAGAGGGAATTATATAAGACTATAAAAAAGGAGCTTCTATAGCCTAATTAAGATATAATACCCAAGTAAAAGCCGAAGAAGCAGGAAGAGGTCCTTAATAAAGAGTAAATATTAGATCTAGCTATTCTTATTTCTATAGTATTTTACTATATAGCTAAGAGAGAAGATAATATTATCGGTCGAATCTCTATCTATAAGATTAATAAGAAGCTTAAAGCTCGGAAAAAAGAAGCTATCCCTGGCCTAAAGAATTAATAACCGGGAGAAATAGAATTTTAATAGCTATAAAGGATATTGCCCCCGGAACTCAAGGAATATGCCTCTGTTTTCTCTAAGAAGAAATCTAATATCCTTCCTCTTTATAGATCATATAATTATAAGATTTAGATTAAAGGCCTAAAGGGAACCGAGAGTATTAGATATTAATCCCTCCGGTAGTAGTCTACTCAAAAGCTTCTAGAAATCAAGTATTTCTTGAAAGATAATCTGGCTAAGGGCTTTATTAAAGCTAGTCAGGCTCTCTTTGCTTTACTAGTTCTTTTTATAAAGAAAGTAAACAGAGGTTTATATTTCTATATTAATTTCCGCCGCCTGAATAATATTACCCGGAAGGATTAATATCCTTTTCCCCTTATTAATAAGACTTTAAGTCAATTATCTAAGGACAAGATCTATACCAAATTAGATATCCGCTAAGCTTTTTATTATATAGCTATAGACCCGGATTCTCAGGAGCTAATAATGTTCCGTACCTACTATAAAGCATATAAATATAATATTCTCTAGGAAGATCTTATAAATAGCCCGGCTATATATTAATACTATATAAATAATATACTTTTCGAGTATCTAGATAACTTTTATATAGTATATCTTAATAATATTCTTATTTACTTAGAGAACCTAGTAGAATACGAATAGTATATATAAAAAGTACTAGACTACTTATATCTTACTAGCCTCTAAGTAGATATTAAGAAATCGGAATTCAAAATTATATATATAAAGTATTTGGGCTTTATTATCTTTATATCTGGTATTAAAATAGATCCTAATAAAGTTAAAGTAATATATAACTAGTAATTCCTAAAAATAGTTAAGGGCATTTAGTTCTTCCTCGGCTTCTATAACTTTTATAAACGCTTTATTAGAGAGTACGGACGGATTACCAGACTTCTTATCTTATTTATAAAAAAGGATATTTTCTTTAAGTAGTCCGAGTAATACCGAGAGGCTTTTATCTACCTAAAGAAAGCTATAATTTCTATTTTAGTTTTGTAATACTATAATCCAGATCTGCCTATAATAGTAGAAATAGATATATCTAAAAAAGTAGTTACTAGCCTACTCTCTTAATAAAACCCAGAAATAGGCCTTTAGTATCCTATAGCTTATTTTTCTAAAACCATATTCCTGGTAAAACTTAATTATAATATATATAATAAGGAAATACTTATTATAGTTCGAGTACTAGAGAAATAGAAAGCTAAGCTAGAAGGCCTTTAGGATACTCCTTTTAAGGTCTATTCTAATTACCATATCTTGGAGTACTTTATAATTACTAAGAAGCTCTCTTTTTAATAAGCTAGATAAGCTAAGCTCTTATTTTGCTATTACTTTAAGCTTATATATTATTCTGGAAAATCAAATAAGCGAGTAAATACTTTATTATAAAAATAAGACGAAGTAGATACTCAGGGCCAGATTAAGGAGAAGCTATAAACTCAAATACTTCTCTCTAAAAATAAGATTAATCCGGAGATTATCTATAACTTGTAGTTTATAGTAATATTTTATAAAGTTGGCTTACTTAACCCGGAATTCGGCCCTAAAAACCAAGTATATACTAAAGATTTTCCGGAGGAGAATATTCCTATTAGAGGTATAATTCCCCTAGAAGAAAATATTTTCTTAGAAGCTTTACCAGTAGACTCTACTATAGTAGCTCCTATAGAAGTACTATTAGAGGCTCTTGCCGAGTATAGTAGTTTGTAACTTATAGACAAGATCCTATAGAATAATCATATATTACCGGATCTAGAGAAGCTATATATAATAGCCCAAGCCGAAAGTAATATCTGGATACTATAAGACGGCCTCCTTTTATATTATAGAAGACTTTATATTACAGAGGACAAAATAATCCCCGGACTACCTTTATAGATTACCCTAATCCGTAAAGTATATAATAAACTCTTTTCTGGATATCCTGGATATATAAAGCTCCGATAGCTATTAAAGAAGTAATATTACTAGCTATCTATAAATAAAGATATTAATTAATACTATAGTAATTACTATATCTATAGGAGATTATATATACCCAGAGATAAAAAGCCTGGTTTGCTTTATTTTTTTCTAGTTCCTAATTACCCCTAGTAGTATATTACTATAGACTTTAAGAGCTATTTAGAAAGTAAATCGGGCTATAATATAATTACTATATTCGTAAATCGCTTGTCTAAATACCCAATTATAATTCCCGTATAAGATATAATTATAGCTAAATAGCTAGTATCTCTATTTTTATTTTATATAATATACCAAGTAAGTATTCCAGAAATAATTATATTAGATTAGGAACCCTAATTTATATCCGATTTTTGGAGCGAATTCTATATGAGAATTAGTATAAAGCTTAAGCTCTCTATAGCTAATTATCCCTAAATAGATAAATAAACGGAGATTATTAATTAGTACTTTAATTAGAGATTACGCCCGTATATTAATTACTACTAGAATAACTAGAACGAATAGGTTACTATAATTAATTATTAATAAGCCTCTCTTTAGTATAAAACTATTAGCTAGTCCCTATTTATAACTGAAAAGGGCTATAAGCCTTATATTTCTCTAGACTGGAACTTCCCTATTAAAGCTAACTTACCTAAAGAGAAGCTAAATAGGAATAAAGCTAAAGTATTAGTAAATTAATTATATAAATTATAGTAACTTGGCCAAGGCTATATAGAGCAAGTATAGGAATAATATATGGTATAAGCTAATAAATACTACTGTCTAATTGATTTTAAAGTAGGGAATAAAGTATGGGTTACTATAAAGTACTAGAAGTCTAATTATCCAAGCCAGAAGCTAGGGAACTAAATAGAGGGCCTATTTGAGATTCTAGAATAGTATGGCCACTCGTTTCTCCTGAAATTGCCGGAAACTATAAAGATATACCTAGTTTTCTATATAGAGAAGCTATGAAAAGACCCCCAGAATTCTCTACTAGGTTAAGTAAACCCGGAACTGCCCCTATTAATACTAGAGAATAGCGAACAAGAATACGGCATTAAACGGGTTATTATAGTTAAGCTAGTGAGAAATAGGCTAAAGTATAGAATTTAGTAGATTAGCTGGGATAAAGATCTAGTATGGTATCTAGCTTTAGTACTAAGTAATAGCCCCCTGGTTTTATAGAGTTTCCATAATAATAATATTAATATACCAGGATTTTTATAAAACCTGTAATACTAGCTAGACTATATAAAAAATAATACTCGTCCAGAACTATACGGAAATAATAATAAACCCTCCTAGATTATATAGTAAAGGCGCTGGCCTTTTATATATAATATCTATATCCGAGATACTAGTTTTACTTTGGGAAGGAGTATAGTATGAAATTAGATGGATTAATGGCTTGTATAAAGCTCGGAGATAAGCTTATTATAAAGGGGGAGGTAATATTATGATTCCCAGATGCCTCCTAGATATACGTAATATGGCCGCCTTACTAGGGAAATATGCTTGGAATGTATTAGAGATATTTAGAAAGCTAGCCCCTTCGGGACTAGTATACTATAGGGTGTATATACTCTCTTATAGCCTCCTGTATTCTAGTTTTCCCTTCTTTAGCTTTAAATCGTTTTTGTAAGGGACCTTCTACCTTGCTTTCCAAGCCCTGAATGCCGTACTCGTAACAAGAGCTAGTATTAGAGAAAAATTATAGTTCTATTATAATAATATAATTATTATTAGGTTTATTTATAAAGTATTTAGAAGAAGCTCTTTAAGCTTAAGAATTACTAAAATCTTAAAATAGGAATATTATAATAGTATAACTAAAAGTAAGGTATTTATTAAAATTATTATTTACTATTATATTTAAATTAAAGGCTTTATAATTATTACTAAACCTATTTATTACTTAATAAGGAAAAGTATAATATGAGACTAAGGTAATAAATAAATACTAGCTATATAAATTCTTTAAGAAAAGCTTATTATTATTCTAATACTTTATAAGTTATATTATAATTTATTAGAAAATTAGGAAATAATTATATTAGTAATAGATACTAGCCTAGATAAATAAGGCAAAACTCTTAATTAATATAATAATAAAGGAAAAAAGAAAGCTATATAATATAAGTCTGGAATCTGAAATAATACTAAATAAAAATATAATATTATTAAGAAAAAATACCGAGAACTAATAAAATATTTATAGAAAGTATAATTCTGGTTATATAAAATTTACTTTATTCTTAAACTAGACACTAATATACTCGTTATATAGCTAAGTAAAGCGGCTATGGATTTTCCTAGAGTTCTAGTTACTTGCTAGCTAGTATGAATTTAATTATTTGATTTTAAAGTTAAGTATATTAAAGAAACTAAATATATTATTACTAATAGATTATTAAGATATCTATAATAAGAAAGTAATACTAAAAATAATAAGGATATTAATAAATAGTTAGTAATAGAGCTTAATACTATTAGAATAATACTTATTAGATAGAAAGTTTAATTAAAAGAAGTAGTTCTAATTTAGTTATATAATATTATTTTAAGGAATTAAATTCCCAGGACCTTTATTAGATATTTAAATAATAATATCTAGTTACTAGAGATTAATAATTAAAGTCTTATTATATCTAGAAGCAAATTAATAATATTAAAAAATGAGATTATCTAGAAATTATATAGTAAAGGCTATAGTCTTTTATATATAATCTCTAGTAAAATAGTAAATAATAATACTAACTCTTATACTTTATTTAATAATCTAATATTTTTATTAGATTCCTTAGATAATAGCTATTTCGAATAATACTAGAATATTATATAATATCTTATAATACTTTCTAGACTAGAAGAAATATCTAGAGCTAAGTTTCGAAAGTTAAATAAAAAAGCTTTAAATTATAGTATAAGAAATTAATTACTATAGAAAGTTATATCTAAAGTATATATATCTTAACTTATTATTAATAATTAAAAGTAAAAGGAAATTATTATTAAAGAGCTATATAATAAAATTAAATATACTAGAAAAAAGAGTACTTTTTATTTAATAGCTAGCTATTATTACTAGAAAGATTATTATAACTATATATAGAAATATATTAATACTTATAAAGTCTATTAGTATAAGAGTAAAAGAAAATAAGAAAAAGCTCTATATCTAATAAAAGCTATATTTCTTTTCTATTACCTTAGACTTAATATAATTAAATTACTAGACTATAAAGAATATAACTTATTAGTTATTACTAGAGATAACTTCTTAGAATAAATTAAAGCTAGACTTTTAAAAAACCTAACTAGTAAGAAAATTACTAAGTTTATTTAGGAAGAAATTATTTATAAATATAATTTATTTAGGTAACTTAAAGTAAATAATAAATCGGAATTTAAAGAAATAGTAATTCAGGAACTTAATAAGTTAGGAATTAATAAAATTATTATTTTAGCCTATAATTCTAAAGGAAATAGTATAATTAAAAGAAGGTATTAACTAATTATTTAAGTACTTGTTATATTTATAATAAATAGAAAGAAGCCCTAAATAGATTTATTATTATATATTCTATTTACTAACTAAGTTATTATATATAAACTAACTAGATTTATTTCTTTTTATATAATCTATAATAGAGAAGCTATATTACTTATAGAAATATACTTTCTAATCTAGAAAATACTTAAATAAAATAAAGTTTATAATAAAGAAATATTTCTAGAAATATATATAAAGCAAATATAAATAAGAGATAAAGATATTAAAAAAGCTAGAATAAAGAAAAATAGAAGATACTAAAAGAAAAAGAAGTAATTTAATATTATTTACTAGATTTATTTAAAGCCTATTTCCAAAAAGAATCTGGTTTTTATATATAATATTAAATTAATAAATTAAGACAAGTTAAGAAATATAAAGCTATTATATTACTAGCTTGGCCTATATAAAGTAAAATATATAGATTAATTAAAAGAATACTATATACTAGAAAAGTTTAATAATATTCTATTTTAAAAAATATATACCGGGAATTAACTCAAGTAGTTTATTAAAAGAAATAGATTCTAGTACTTTTCTAAAAACGAAGTTAATAATAAATATATACTTATAAATAAATATTTTAAAATAGATATAGAACTAGAAAAGGAAATAGTTATAGAATATTATAAGTAAAATAGTACTTAGGAAATTAAGAAAGCTACTAGTATTATTATATATATTCTAGAATTATTAGAATTAGAGAAAGTAAAATATATTTTCTTTATAAAGAACTAGAAAAAAGTATCTAATAATAGAAGCTCTTTTTAATCTAAAATAAAGCTTATTATTTTTAATTCTTTATATATCTTTTAATTTTTTCTTTTAACTATTATTTATAGTCTTTAGAAAATATTATTATTAGATTACTATTCTGGAAATCAAATAAGCTTTATTATTATTTATTTCTTACTATTATTTAATTATTATTACTAGATAATATTCTTAATATAAGATTATATTACTAGATCTTAGGAATTAAATATAAAGTATTTCTTTTAGTATAAAAATAAATAGAGATTTAAGAGATTACCTTATAGACTCTTAATTCTGAACTATAATAATAAATAGTAATTATATTTAGAGATAAGAAAAGAAGAAAAGAAAAAAAAGAACTTTTTATATATATTCTAATAAACTAGAAACTTTTTAAAAGCTATACTTGCCTTTTTAATTAGCTATTCTCGTAGTTTATACTAGTCTAAAGCTAGACTATAATATCTATAGATCTTGACTTTAACTTAAACTACTATTATAAATTTATTTATAATATTTAAATAAACTTCCTAATTAGAAATTATATATAAACGAAATAGCTAAACTAGAAGCCTTATAAGAGAAAAGGAAACCTTATTAAATTCAATAGTTATTTCCGAAAGTATTTAATAATATATAATTCTAGAAATCTCTTAGATATTAGATAAACTAGATTTACTTATTTAAAGCCTATTTTATACTAGAAAACCTACTTTTTCTTTAATATAATTATAACTATACTTAAGATATATATTAAGATATAATTAGTATATTATATATTCTTATTTCTATATAAAGAGAACTTCTTTTATATAAAACTCTTTCTTAGACTATAATACTATTTTATTACTAGAAACTAATTACTTCTTTAAAGAGCTAGTATAATTTACTAATTCTTACTATTAATCTATTTCTTACTATTAAATATTATTTAAATAATTCCTGTAATCTTAATACTAATTTAGAATATTTAATTTTCCTATATTTTATATTAACTTTAATATTAATTATTTCAAACTTAATAATAGTACTATAAACCCTATTTATATTATCTTATAGTTCTTTTTCTATAAACCCTAATACCTTTAATATTACTTTTATAAATATAGATATTATTTTAAAGTCCTAGCTAACTAAATAGTTTTATATTATATAAAGTTAATTTTAATAAATACTAAATAAATAGAATTAGCTTTTAGAAAAGATATAAATTAGTTTTAGAAAAAGTAATATCTTAATTCTATTATTCTAATTTCTTTTCTATTAATATTTACTTTATATTTTCTAAATATTTTTAATATACTTATATATTTTACTTTTTATATATTTCCTATATTATTTCTTTTCTTTTATATTATTTTTTAAGTTAATAGGAATATCTCTAAATAAATAGAGAATTGAAATATATCTATATTATGAAATTTTTATTATTTCTTTTTATATTCTAATACTTTAGATATTATTATTATATTTATATTTCTATTATATTACTTTTTTATTTTTCTATTATTATTATTTAATTTAACTTATCTTAATTATTTCCTTAATTATATTTTCTTAGGTATATATATTTATATTCTTTTCTATAATAGAAGCCTAATTCTATATTTTATTTACTATAATTATTTCTAATTTATAATTATATTACCTTAAATATATCTAATTATTATATTTACTTTCCCTATTATATATACTACTATTTTAGCTTTGTTTTCTTATTAGAAAAAAAGAACAAACTCGAATATATATAATACCTTTATATAATCCAAGTCTATTCTAATTTACTTTTTATTTTAGGATATATTTAAAAGAAATTCTCGTAATTTTGAGAACCTTTAATTTTATAACTTATAACTATTATACTAATAATACTTTTATAATATTTTTAATAATAATAAAATAGCTAAAGAATAGATTTCTTAAATTAGCGAAATATAATAACTAGTTCTTATAAGCCATAATATTATTAAAAGCTTATAGATTAATAGTATTAAAGTTCAGAGTATTAAAAGAGCTTAGATAATTATAGAAGGCCTACTAATACTAGAAAAAATAGCTATAATTATTAAATTTGATATAAATATTCTAGATAAGCTAAGTAGTATATATAATAAGCTCTTAAAGTAGAAAACCTTTATTAGAGATAGAACTAAACTAGAATTAACTAAAAAGAAGCTAAAGAACTACTAAGCTAATAATAAGGAATTCGAGAATATTATTAAAAATATTTCTAAAAGTAAATAAGCAAAGCTTAATAAAATTAAAACTATAGTAAATAGTCTTAATACCAAGAATTAGAATAGAATTATACTATATAATAAAGCTTTTAGCTAATATATTAATAATATCTATAATAATCTTAGTAAAAATATTTATAAGAAGTTATACTTTCTTTTTAAAATAAAAGCTTTAGTATATAAAGCTATTTTAGAATATATTAAAGACAAGAAGTATTAGAATACTAATATATTTACTAAATTAGATATTACTAAAGTATTTAAGTATACTAAAGCTATTTCGGAACCTAGAGAATTAGTTTTTAAGCTATTATTAGCTAATAATCTCAAGGCTAGATAATATATCTTTAATACTTCCGGAATTTTAATTAAGGAAATTTATAATAATAAGTCTTTTCTTGCTTTCCGAAATAAGCCTAAAGAATATCCCCCTATTATAATTTTAGCTTTAATTTAATTAGATCTAGTTAATAAGAATAGAGCTAATTTAATATAGCCTAGTAATAAATTTACTAGTAAGACTAGTAGAACTAGTATAACTAAATAAGAAGAACCTAGTAAGAATAGAAAGTAAGCTAAGCCTAAGATTCCTAAAAAATAGCGAAAATCTAAGTACTAATCCAAGTATAAGGCTAGAGAAATAGAGGAAAATAAGAAATTAAACAAGAAAGAATACTTTATTCTAAAAGAAAAAATATTATCTAGAAAAACTCCTATATTTATATCTAGAACTAAGAAGCAGAAAACTAAGAATATTAAGTCTAGAGAATTTAAAAAAGATATCTAATATATTTATAAAATACTAGCTAAATAGAAGTTAATACTTATTTAATAAGATAAATATATTTTTAAAGAAATATATAATAGTATTTTAGGACTTATTTATAAATAAAAATATTATAAAATTAATAATAGATTTCTTAAAGCTTCCTATATAGTATATATTTAGTAGCTTACTAATATTTTCTTTATTAATATACGAGATATTAAGAATATTCTAAAGCTAGTTATTAAGATCTATAAAGTTACTAAAGATAAAAAGCATATTTCTATTATTTAGATAAATAAGGAAATATGAGATTTCTTTTTTTAAGATTTAGGAAATTAAGAAATATAAATATAAGTATTATATTTCTAATTAATTTCGCCTAAATTTATAGCTCTAATTTAATACTATAGTTCCTATTCCTGAGTCTAGTATTACTAATCTAAATATAAATAGCTATATTTATAAGAAGAATTATCTAAAGTAAATTAAGAAGCTTAGTATTTAAAAGCTCTTAATAAAAAAAATAAAAATACTATAGTTTTATTTCTAAAAAAATAATATATTAAAATATAAAGATTTAGGTAATAATTACTTTATTTTAGCCTTTTAACTTTTAATAGCAGATTTATTAATATAGCTCGGATTTTATAAGATATTAAATAAATACTCTATTTACTTAGTTATTTACCCTTAGCTAGCCAGATATTATATTCTTAGAAATATTAATTATAATTAGTATAAAAATAATACTAAAGATCTAGCTATTACTAAAGCTTTAAATAGCGAATTCTATTTTAGTAAAAAGTATTAAAATATTAGCTATTATAGAAAGAAAACTATAATAAGACAAAAACCTATATAAAGTATATTAGAGTACAAAACGTAACTTAATAGTAAAATAATAAATTAAAAGTATAAATAATAAAGTATAAATAATATATAGTATATAAAAGCTTAATTAATTAAATACTTATAAAGGATTATTCTCTAAGTCTATAAAAAAACTAGCTTTTTTATATAATTTCCGCAAGTTATATATAAAAGGCTATGGCCTTTACTATATAACCTAAATCTCAAAACCGCTAAAATAATATGATTTTTAATAAATATAGCCTATTATATTATATCCGATTCCCTATTTATTTATATTTATTCCCTAAATACTAAAAATAATAGAAAAATCCTACTTAAAGTCCGAAATAATAAAATATTTAGGATCCTCCTTTATTAATTAATCTAATTCTTTCTTTATATACCTAAAATAAGACTTATTATCCTTAAATAGTCTTATTTTATACTTCTGAACTTGCTTAAAGGCAATTCGAACCCGCTTAGCCATATTCTTATACTAAATCTAATATAGTTCTCTATATTAATTAGTATTTACCTTTAATTATTACTTAATTTCCGCCTTTACTATAGAATACTAAGGAGGCTTATTATAGTAAATTATATTATAAATCATACTAATATGCTTTAAATAAATAGCTTCTTTAAATTTCGTATTATTTATAGTATTCTTAAATTAATCTTTAATAGGAAGAGAAAGCTCTAGATAAGAGGCTTTAATAACCTTATAAAAGACTTCATTTTCGTATATTCTATTCTTAATAGTAACTAGACTTATTAGAACTATAGTAAAAGGCCTATTAAATAGTAAATTATTATTAAGCTATCTTTTAACTTATATATTATTCAGGAATTAGTACTTTCTTATAATTTCAGACTTATAGATTATCTAGCTAAAGGCATTTATTTATCTAGTTAAATAAACTATATTTGGAGTCTTTCTTCCTGCTATCTTTAGTAAATACTTACTTATTTCTTTAGTTACTTCTAGCTCAAATTTATTAGAAATAGAGAAGTAATTAATATTTTTAAAAAACTTCTTACTAAAGGTAATAGCCTTCTTATAGTCTATAAGGAAAATATAGCTAATATTCTAATACTCTTTATTAAAATAGAATTTGCTATTTAAAGCTTTAGTAATAGCCAGATCTTTAGTATTACCTTTATACTAATTATAATTAATATTTCTAGAAATAAAGTATCTGGCTAGCTAAAAATAAGTAATTAGGTAAATAGAATACTTGTTTAATATCTTATAAAATCCGAGCTATATTAATAGATTTGCTATTAAAAGTTAAGAGACTAAAGTAAAGTAGCTATTACTAAGATCTCTATATATTAATATATTATCTTTTTAAAGATAAAACTATAATATCTCTATCTTTTTTATTAAGAGCTCTTAAATATTAAGCTTCTTAATTTATTTTAAATAATTCTTCTTATAAATATGGCTATTAGTATTTAGATTAGTAATACTAGACTTAGGAATAGGAACTATAATATTAAATTAGAGCTATAGATTAAGGCAGAATTAATTAGATATATAATATTTATATTTATACTTCTTAATTTCCTAGTTCTTAAAAAAGAAATCCCGTATTTCTTTATTTATTTAAGTAATAGAAATATGCTTTTTGCCTTTAGTAACTTTATAGATCTTAGTAACTAGCTTTAGAATATTCTTAATCTCTTATATATTAATAGAGAGAATATTAGTAAGTTACTAAATATATATTATATAGGAAGCTTTAAGGAATTTATTATTAATCCTATAATATTCTCGCTTATAAATAGATCCCAAAATACTACTATATATCTTTTTAAAAATATACTTATCTTACTAAGTAAGTATTGACTTCTATTTAGCTAGTATTTTATAGATATACTAAATGCTTTTATTAAGTTCTTTAGACTTAATATTCTTAGTCTTCTACTTCTTGGTTCTAGGTATAGTTATAGAAATCTTTCTAGATAGTATCTTTCTCTTTAAAATAAAGAGTTTCTTCTCGCTTTTCTCTAGTTTACTAATCTTATATTTAGTTTAGTACTTAGATCTCTATTATTTATTAGAAGTTTTAGGCTTAGCTTACTTTCTATTCTTGCCAGGTTCTTCTTATTTAGTTATACTAGTAGTTTTCTTACTAGGCTCTATTAAATTAGCTCTATTTTTCTTAGCTAGATCCGGTTAAGTTAAAACTGAAATTATAATAGGGGCTTATTTTTTAGGCTTATCTCAGAAAATAGTAAAAGGCTTATTATTATAAATTTCCTTAATTAGAATTCCGGAAATATTAAAAATATATTATCTAGCTTTGAGATTATTAGCTAATAATAGCTTAAACTCTAATTCTTTATATTTCGAAATAGCTTTAGTATACTTATATATTTTAGTAATATCTAATTTAGTAAATATACTAGTATTCTTATATTTCTTATTCTTAATATATTCCGAAATAGTTTTATTAATTAATTAAATAGCTTTATATACTAAAGCTTTTATCTTAAAAAGAAAGTATAACTTTTTATAAATATTTTTACTAAGGTTATTATAGATATTATTAATATATTAGTTAAAAGCTTTATTATATAATATAATTCTATTCTAATTCTTAGTATTAAGACTATTTACTATAATCTTAATCTTATTAAGCTTCTCTTATTTGCCTTTAGAAATGCCTTTAATAATATTCTCGAATTCCTTATTATTAGCTTAGTAGTTCTTTGGCTTCTTTTTAGTTAATCCCAGTCTAGTTCCGTCTCTAATAAAGGTTTTCTACTTTAAGAGCTTATTATATATATTACTTAGCTTATTTAGGATATTCGTATTAAATTCGGTAATTGCAGTTATTTTTTCTAGTATTAGTAGGCCTTCTATAATTACCCAAGCTTCTTTAATACTCTAAACTTTAATATTATTAATCTATAGGCTTTTAATAATATTACGGCTTATAAGAACTAGCTATTATATTTTACTAACTTGAGAAATCTATTCTTTAGCCATTTTGTTATTCTTAATAAGTTATAAAGATATTATTAGTATAATAGTTATAGGTTATAGAATTAAAGATTCTCGAGATTATAAGAATTTCTTTTAAGTATATTTCAAAATAAAGAGTAAATTGAAATAGTCTTAGATTATATAAAGGTATTATATATATTCGAGTTTTTCTTTCTTTCTAGTAAGAAAATAAAGCTAAAATAGTAATATATATAATAGGGAAAGTAGGTATATTAATTAGGTATATTTAAGGTAATATAATTACGAATTAGAAATAATTATAGAAAGTAAAATATAAAGTTAGGTTTCTATTATAGAAAAGAATATAAATATATATATCTAAGGAAATATAATTAAGGAAATAAGAAGGTAATATAATAGAAATATAAATATAGTAATAGTATCTAAAGTATTAGAATATAGAAAGAAATAACAAAAATTTTATAATATAAATATTTCTATTAACTTAAAAAATAATATAAAAGAAGAGAAATAATATAGGAAATATATAAAAAATAAGATATATAAGTATACTAAAAATATTAGGAAAATATAAAATAAGTATTAATAGAAAGGAAATTAGAATAATAGAATTAAGAAATAACTTAGAATAAGATATTACTTCTTCTAAAACTAATTTGTATTTCTTCCGAAAGCTAATTATATTTATTTAGTACTTATTAAAGTCAACTTTATATAGTATAAAACTATATAGTTAGTTAGGACTTTAAAATAATATCTATATTTATAAAAGTAATACTAAAGGTATTAGGATATATAAAAAAGAGAATTATAAAATAATATAAATAGAATTTATAATACTATTATTAAGTTTAAAATAGTAAATATTAAATTTAATATAAAATATAAAAAGATTAGGTATTCCGAATTAGTATTAAGAATATGGGAATTATTTAGATAATATTTAATAATAAGAAATAAATTAATAATAAGAATTAGTAAATTATATTAACTTTTTAAAGAAATAACCGGTTCCTAGTAATAAAATAATATTATAATTAGAGAAAGAATTTCATATAGAAAAGGTTCTTTATAAAAATAGAAATATATAATATACTAACTAAGCCTTAGTATATACTTTTAAAGTAGCTATAATATATGTCTTAAGTATAGCTATAATTATATTAAAGAAAAAGTAGGTTTTCTAGTATAAAGTAGGCTTTAAATAAGCAGATCTAGTTTATCTAATATCTAAGAGATTCCCAGAATCATATATTATTAAGTATTTTTAGAAATAATCTTTGGATTTAATAAGATTTCTTTTTTCTATTATAGGACTTCTAGTTTAGTTATTCCGTTTATATATAACTCCTAATTAGGAAGTTTATTTAGATATTATAAGGAAACTTGTAATAGTAGTTTAAGTTAAAGTCAAGATCTATAGATATTATAGTCTAGCTTTAGACTAGTATAAGCCATAAGAATAGCTAGTTAAAACGGCAAGTAAAGCTTTCTAAAGATTACCTTTAGTAAGATATATATAAAAGACTTTTTTTTTTCTTTTTTCCCTAATTTCAAATATAATTACTATTTATTACTATAGTTCGGAGTCAAGAGTCTATAAGGTAATCTCTTAATTTTCCTATTTATTTTTATACTAAAAAGAATTCTTTATATTTGATTTTTAAGATCTAATAATAAAATTTTATATATTAAGAATACTATCTAGTAATAGTAATTAGATAATAATAAGAAATAAGTAATAATAAAGTTTATCTAATTTCTAGAATAATAGTCTAATAATAATATTCTCTAAAAGTTATAAATAATAGTTAAAAGAAAGATTTAAAAGATATATAAAGAATTAAAAGTAATAAGCTTTATTTCGAGCTAAGAAAAGCCTTTATTATTAAATACTTTTTCCTAGTTCTCTATAAAGGAAATATATTTTATTCTTTCTAATTCCGGTAATTCTAGAATATATATAATAATACTAGTAGCTTTCTCGATTTCTTAAGTACTATTTTGCTTATAGTATTTTATAACTACTTCCTTTTCTAGTTCTATATCTATTTTAAAACATTTATTTATAGGTATATACTTATTATTAACTTTATTTTTAGGGAAGTACTAGAATCTATTTCTTTTAATAAACTATTTAAGTTAATTCCTAATATATATTCTTTAGAGTATAATATTATTAAGTTCTTCTAATATATAGTATTCTTTTAGTTAATTTATATATCTTACTTTATATGGGCCAAGCCAATAATATAATAGTTTCATATTCCTTAACTTGTCTTAATTTATTAATTTAATATTATATATAAGAACTAGATCCTTCTCGGAAATAAGTTTTAAATAAATCTAATAAGTAGTATTAAATTACTTCTTTTCCTTTTAGTATTATTTATTTTTCTTTATTCTGGCTTCTTTAATATCTTTATCTCTTATTTATATTTGCTTTATATATTATAATACGGCAGGCCATACTCGTTAAAAATCATATTATTTTAGTAGTTTTAAGGTTTAGGTTATATAATAAAGGCCATGGCCTTTTATATATAACTTACAGAAATCATATAAGAAAGTTAGTTTTTTTTATAAATTTGGAGAATAATTCTTTATAAGTATTTAATTAATTAAGCTTTTATATACTATATACTATTTATACTTTACTATTTATACTTTTAATTTATTATTTTACTATTAAGTTCCGTTTTATATTCTAGTATACTTTATATGGGTTTTTATTTTATTATAGTTTCCTTCTTATAATATATCTCTAGAAGTATTTCTCTATTATAGACTTTATTCTATCTAAATATTCTCTAGGTTAGAAAGTATATTTTTATAAATAGTACTACTTCTCTACTATAGACTATATAAAAAGAAATAAATCTAGTTAGTTTATATATAGTAACTTAATTAGTAAATAGAATATATAATAATAAATCTACCTAAAGCTTCTTTTTATCTATTATAAGTACTATAAGTACTTGAATAATTAGTTAATATCCTCTTTTAATTATATTATTTCCTTTAGAATTATAGACTAAAATAATAATTCTATTAATTCCTAGCTTATTAAGTTCCTAAATTACTATTTCTTTAAATCCTAATCTGCTATTTACTTTAAGCTATTTAAATAAACTATATTTATAAATAATTTCTTCCTAAATAAACTTAGTAATCTTCTTACTAGTTAGATTTCTTAAAGGCCTAGCTTTAGCTTATCCCGAAAAGTTATCTCTAGTAATAACTAATAAGTTATATTCTTTATAGTCTAGTAATTTAATTATATTAATCCCAAGATAATAGAAAAGAAATATAGCTTTTATTAGATATAAAGCTTCTTCTTATTTTCTTTTATTTTTATACTAATAGACTTTATAGATATTAATATACTTCTATATATAATTATAATAATCTTTCTAGTAATAGTAGCTAGTTACTAAGTAAAAAGTACTTTTTCTTCTAGTATATCTAATTTTATTATATAACTCTTTAATAATAATTTCTCTTTATTCTTAATTATTAATAATAAGTTAAGGCAAGTATACTTTAGATATAATTCTCTATAGTAATTAATCTCTTATACTATAATTTAAAGCTT